>NC_087389.1:2952954-3254829 GCF_963675165.1 Halichondria panicea
TTGACAAGAATCATGAGCCGTGTTCATGGATTCAAAACGTTACCGCTACACTTAAGTGCGTCGATAACGATTTCTCCTTATCTACCGAAATCGTAGAGAGCAGCACAAACACGTATGAGGCTTGCTATAGCCCTCAATTCCGTGGAGCACATAAGCTATCTGTTTTTGTGAACGGCAACCCGATTACTGGTAGTCCATTCTCCGTAGATGTGACGAAACCACTGATAGAACTTGGGAAATCACAGGGAACAATGTATGGTGTAACAGGGCCGCGTGGAATTGTTGTGAACAAGTTAAATAACATTCTTGTCTGTGAGTGGAATGGCCACAAAATAGTGGAAGTAGACAAACTCGGGAGGCAGATTTGCGAGTTCGGAAAAGGTGAGGTACATCACCCAGCTAGCATTGCTGTTGCAGAGGACGGTAGCATGTTCATCACCGATGCAGCAGGAAAAGAATGCTGTCTAGCAAAGTACGGTGAGGATGGACGCTTGCTAAAAAAAATTGGGGCCGAGGGAAAGAAGGTATGTGAATTTTTAAACCCTCGGGGTGTTCGAATCAGAGAAAATAAAGAGGTGTGGGTTTGCGATCGAGACAACCATCGAATACAGATATTTAGTTTAAGCCTCGCTTTTCTGCGCACTTTTGATATCAGTCAAATTGATTCACATCTGGAGCAAAAGCCAAAACCAAATGACGTAATTTTCAATAAATCAGGAAATTTTTACATCACTGATTTTGGTAACCACTGCATTCTTTGTTTCAGTGCATCTGGAGATTACCGTTTTAGTTTTTCGGGTAATCACACAATGAACCAAATACTGCACGGTCCAGAGTGCATTGCCACAGATAGAGATGAAAATCTATATGTAACTGAAACTGGAAATCACTGTGTGTCGATATTTAAACCAACTGGTGAACTCATTCGAACATTTGGGACTCTGGGCAAGAATGAGGGCGAATTGAAATTTCCAATGGGTATTCTTGTAGACAAAAATGGTAGTGTCTTTGTAGCAGAGTTATTAAATAACCGTATACAAATATTTTAGTTTTTGTCATTAAATTTTGGCAACCATGATAAAATCTTTTTTCTCCCTTTAGTATTCATGTGCCCGATTGTTCTAAAATTAAAACACCACAGGTGCTGATGCCTCGGTGTCAGGCGCCAAAGCTTTACAGCAATGAAGCTATACAGTACTAGCTAGCAGACTCGTTAAAATTAATACACACAATTTATTACATTTGCATGCAGGACTTCGCAGGTAGTGTAATTAAAAAGAGTGGGAAATAAATGAACCACCATACCACAACTTCAAAGTCTATAATTATTACTACTAGTTTACTGCATATCATTGAGCAGCTGCACGTAGCAGTCTACACACACACACACACACTACTAATACATAATTATCGCTGCGCATGTGCAACCGAGGCATATTAAGACGTAGCACACAACTGACACAATTAAGACATAATTATCGTGACTATCAGCTGATCTAGAATATTCTCCAGCCATTTTTTTGCCTTAGTTATGCAAAACGTAATGATTGGTAAAATTGACATTGCCAATTTCTTCCGACCTACCACTATACTGCTTTGAGAGTATCTCGATTCGCTCGGATAGCGCGAAACTATACTAAACTTTTGAGGAAAGATTTTTGTGAAGCGAAACAGCAGCCTTTTTGTAAAATAATTAACGCATGTGATATTAAATTTGTAGGTATAAATACATGCAAGCCTTCATCCCTAGTGAAGTGTGGCCTGGGATCGAGGCTAGGTACATGCTTGTACAAAATCACCACAAACATTTATATCCTCAACCCGCATCAGGGTTCAGCATTCATCAGGGCCTAAATTTACTGCATGCATGTATATAGATGTCGTACCCAATCTTTTTCACTAAGTGGACGTAACCGAATTCATATACTGGTTCAATTTTCTTCTTGCAGGATAATTATAATAATGAGAAACAATCAACGTATTAAAAACATAAAGCATGCAAACTATCTTTGTTTAGTCAATCTAGTGAGGGAGTGTGTGCATGTGGGAGAACATATCACAATAATCGTCAATGTTTAATTAATTCACCTCGCATTGCTCAATAAAATGATATTCTGTACAGCTGTTAGAGTGGACTTCACTGACTGTCCAGATACTACATGGTTGTCAATGACGACATATGTTGAGTCACTTTTAGTTGCTGTCAAAAAGTGTGAATGCAATAATCAATTAAACACAGCGACATGACATGTCACTGTATAATTATACATACCACTGTAAGAGGCTCCATGCTTTCTAATGAACTCTGATGGGACAAACGGCTGTGTGGGAAAATCGTCCCTTTTTGCCAGCTCTGCTACTGAAGGCTACAGAATGTGGAAGGGTGATGTTTGTTCGATTACCTTTATTAGTACAGTGAATAATACTGTAAGATCTACCACATTTATATACTTACAGCAGTTAAACTGTAGTCTTTGAATGGCCATGTATGTGATTGTTTATCTGCTGTACAGAATAATCCGCTAACGCCAAACCCAACAGCACACACAGGCTCTAAGGAAACGAAACATAGTTTGTCGGTATAAAGATGATAATAGCCTCGGGGGAATTAATGTGATTAGCACTGCACACTCGACAAATATGTAGTTATGGAAATACAAGACACACTTATGCACAACACAACACTACAATACTTTACTTTTGTCCTTGAGGAAGGCATTCAAAATAGCAGCCAGGTACTGGCTGTTTGCCAGATCAAAAGGTGCTCCAGGGCAGCTTGGAATTAGTACAGCGATAAATTTGGACGCTGCAATTGCGTACATCACGTCACAGAAAAAACCTGTCACACATTTAACTTACCATCTATTGCCTCTAGTCTATGTGGCATGGAGATGGACTTTGAGTTGAAGTCGGTCACCCACTGTCTATTGTTGTCGTCAATATCAACAAAATCCATTGGCTTTCCCTAGACAAGCATAGCACAAAAGCAGGTAAAACCATAATTTTCAGCTATTAACTTTACCTCTGGCGTGGCAAGGAACACATTAAAAGTGGATGATGTGAGGGTGAAGGCATGAATGAAAGACTGTGCAGTAACTCCTGTATATTAAGACAGTTTTCATTGGTGTATATAACAGAATAAAGCTACATACCTCTTGAATGAGAGCTGCATACAATGAGACAAGCTGGTTTGTCTCGGACCCCTAGCCCTTTGGTTGATACTGCCATTTTTGAGCTTTGCTTGGGGGAGGGGCAACGTCACATGTTATGTACGTGCTGACATGAGTTATGTGTATGCGGCTACGTGTGAGATACGCCCCCTTATAGCTAAAGCTTAGCACAAAACTACATTAGAAGAAAGCAGAAAGATGCCTGTAAGCAAGAGAGGTGGGTGTGTGTCTGATAGGTTAAAAAGTTGATTTGATCGGCATCTTGAGGAACTGGCAATGCAATGATAGATGTACTTTAGATGACATGCAGAGTACACACATGCATAAGAATCCCTGGCCTAGTAAGCCAGTGATGTAAGCCAGTGATGTCCATAGAGATTTACTACTGTACATAACTGAATATTAGACGCAGAACGTGCCTTGGCTATTATTGAAAATCTGATAACACAGGGTGAATCTTCTTTAGATACAAAAGGTAAGTTACTACAATGCAATGGTTACTGGTGATACGTTCTAATACACCAGGTCAGTCCTCATCAACTGCCCGTTATAATGAAGATGAACTACTACGTAGCTTATCCAATCTTCAGTCTACTGCAGATATCATGAAAAGTCCACTGTTCTCATCACTCGTTCAAATCCAAAGCCAATACGATCAGGTACGCTTACGAGTGCGCATACATTTTAGTTCCGGAAATTCTGTGAGTCACAGTCATGTATATAACCGGCATGTGCGTGTGTCACTGTGGTACAGGCCTCTGACAAGTAAATACGTGTGGCAATAATCTCTGCCATAAACTCATGTAGTCAACTACCGGGTAATTACATGAATCACTATTCAACACGGCTATATTTTCCCAATAGACAGTCAGAGAGAAACCCCTAACATGTTCCAGTCTATCAACAGATCCTGGTAAAAAGACTGGTCTGAGGTTAGAAAGTGACCCCACCCTTCTTTTTCAATTTCAACAGAGATATGGCATCACTAATGCAGAAATGCACCCGAACAGATTTGCTATTGCTAAGTTATCAACAGAGGCAACGAAAGATGGTTCCCATATTGAACACAGCGGACAATCACCTGTTTTTTTTCAACCCGAAACTGTTTCTAGCTTTCCATCTACATTTGTTGGTGACCTATCATTTGAAGAGCCCCAAAAAGAACGTTCAAAATCGTTGAAGAAACCGGTCCGGAAAGTTACTACAACAAAGTTATTTAGCCGCAAGGCAAGTACAGTTAGCACTGGAAGCGTTTCTCTTGCTGATTTAGCGGCTGTTACTGTCATAACTAACTCTGGCAATGAACTTAGTGACATCATTCACAACTCAAGCATTGCGCTAGGGAATGCGGTTGCCTCCAGTGAGAGTAGTCTGTCTTCTTGTAAGCAATATAGAACTATCTTTAAGTGTACATATATTATTATTCTTGTCAACTACAGTTATATCAGATGTTTCAAAACCATCGCTACTCATGGCTATCGAACAGGAGACATTCCCTACTGCATGTCAACCGAAGTCCCCACAAAATAATGAGGATTCCGTAGAGGCTTTGAGACAGCAGGAAGGGAAAATAGAGATCACTGATGAAAATATGTATGTAACTCCTGATATGTGCAGTTGTCCTGTCGATAAATTGTTTGTATCTCATGAACAAGATCAAGAAGACTCTCAAAGCGATATTGATCTGCAGGTGGTGAGCTCAACCGATGCTGTTATCACGAACTGGGATGTAAAATGTGGAAAACGTACCGCCAGGAGTCAAAATTGGTATGCTGAAATTGAAGAAACTGATAAACCAAAGGATAGTCTTTTTTTTATGAGAGATGAAGGAAGTCAAGCAAAAATCAGAGAGGTATATAGTAAATCACTGCACTCAATTGTGATTGTGACAAGCATTATTTTGTAGATCGCGAAACCAAAGCAGTCAAGATACGTGACATTGAAATTACCTGATGGTAGAGGAGTGGGACTAGGAATGGATTTGGTTGGTGTGAGCTCAACTGGCGTATTTGTTAGTGAGCTATATCCAGGATGCGTGGCTTTCTCTTCTGGCCTGATCCATGAAGGAGATCAAGTTTTACAGCTCAACCAACACGACACAAGTATGTATTTTGACTTTCATTAATTCCTTGGTGTACATATTGGTTGAGATATCCAGCACAATGAGGTTTATATAGCATATATACCCTCCCTTCTTGTATAGGTCGTTTAATTACTTGTTATTTTAACTGTGACTGCTTGTTGTTTTCAGGGAGTATGGCCAGCTTTGAAGTTGACATGCTGATCAGAGAAATATCCCCTGGTTCTGAAATATACCTAGTACTTATACATAACCCAATAGGTGAGTCATCTGCATGTCCATTTATAGAATCTAAATTGATATTGTATGCAAGTAAAACAACCAACCCCCTAGCTTATCTCATGCATAGATGCATCCTTGAATCCAAGTGGTTATTAAAAATGAAATGTTTGCGTCATCTGATCATAACAACTTTGGCCAGACTTACTGGCTACTACTAACAATGAAAGGAATCTTCCTTGTGTGGGGAATTGAAATTACCTCTAGTACATGGCATTTGTTTGGCTGTTATAGTTACCTGGCCAACAACACAAGTGGTGTTAATTTTGGTATTAAAATTAATGTTGGACCATGCATACTCTCTAGACCTATTTTTTAGTACCTCTATATATACTAGTGTAGAATCTGTAATTATAGATGATCAGTATGTGGTTGGAAGGCTACCTTCACCTGTTACATATAGCATTCCATTCACCCATTACACATGCATAATACCGTATTCCTGAACTATTTTGCGTGTGAAAAACCTTTGCGAATGAGCCAAATCAGTCGACTTTGCTGTACAGTAGACTCTCGTTAATCCGGCCATCCTCGAGATAGTGCAGCCGGAATTAGTGAGGTACGGCATTTGAGAAAAATAGACGCGGCTACTTTACCTCAAACTTAATGGCATTCTGTCTCAATGATAATGAAGGATAATGAATCATTTTGCTCTCTATTTAAGTGTAATCAATTTCATCTGCCAAACCACACCCAAAACGTCATAACCGGCCATAATAAAATGACATTCAAAATCTAGTTTGCAGCCAGAACTTACCAGTATATGGAATAGCGAGTGGCTGCATTTCAGGGCGAGTTTTGTGCAGTAAACATCGATCTAGCTATAATATTATAGCAATTCGTACCAAACCAAATGGCCGGTATATCGAAGTGGCTGTACTTCAGGGAGCCAGAATAGCGAGAGTCTACTGTATAACCTTTGCGTTCTGGCAAGAACCGTGATGTCTTATAAATTACAAGTATCGATTTAGGTTTCAACCAAAATGCTTGATGTTTATAGTAATAACAGAATAGTAATAATAATGAGATGTACAAGTAAAAGTCTGTCAAAAGTACTAGCTACAACCTAGCTTGCAGTTATTTTACTCTCGCTTTATTTTGCAGGGTGGATTGAATATCAAAAGCTATGTCAGTAGTGACAATTTTATGCAAGTTTACAGTCTATACATTAGTTATGCATCTATCTAATTATGTGTCACTGAATTGTAATTATTAAATGCATAATTATATACATGTAACCACATATTTTTTATGAACCATTCCCTGTCATTTTGACATCAACTCTCAACTCAAATAATTATTTTCGTGACTTGTACATGTATATAATTTATTCATATAGAGTCTACTTCGTCTTCGTGACAGTGTCTTGCGTATAATATTATATTATACTACCTGCTCATGCCATAACGACACTTTCTGGACACAGAAAAGACATGCAAGCTAATTAAAAGTCCCTTTCATGTGTCCATGCAATCACAGAAAGACCGGACACATAATAAATAGCACAAGGCCTTCTATTAGCAATACCATATCCATGCTGAAACTTAGCAATTTTCATAATAAAATTTGCGTTACGTTTGTACTCAAATATTTATTCAGCGTTAATCGTTAATTATGGGCAATCTGTCATAAGAGTAAATGTACAGTAAATATACATATTGAACACCTACATGTACAATTTACAGTTTACACAACACACAGCAGGTGATTAAAATTACAACCACAGCCAATAATTCAATTTTAGTAACAGCTTACTAATACATGTAGGTACGTGTATATAGTGTTGACACTTTCCCCCATTCCACCAACACCAACTGTGTGCACTACTTTCAGTGTGTCATTTAATAAAATATTCATCATTGATGAGTGCATGGTTATAAAAAAAAATGAAGTGAAATATGTCAAACCCTTCTCCAGAACCTGCAAACTGAGAGATTGAGATGAACATAAACACCATGCAACTCATACCATACTTGATTTGTCAACTTTGACCTGTAATATTCTTAGTGGTAGAGGACTGCTGTGGTTGCTCAGTGAGCAATGAACTGGTGACTTTGTGTCTAGATGATACTCAGTTCTGACAGGTTTAGTGTTACACGGACTTGATCTTGCACCTCTTGGACTACTTCTGACACTGTTCAAACTGTCATGAAGAGGGTTGTTGTTTAGCCGTAGCAAGTCTATCAAACTGTGATTAGGAAATCCAGTTAGATATGTTAAATTCGTTCCTCCTGATACAGTAGAACCAGTTACTAAAACATTACTTGAGCTATCTGAGGCTTCTGAGTCAACTTCTGTCTTTCGCTTGCTTGTACAAACACCTAAAAAGAGAAACACAGCAGAAAACGCTACTATTCCCAAAACAGCTACAACAGCAATAACACCAATACCCCATGTAGGAAGTGAAGTTGGATTTCCAGGACTAATCGATGGTGGAGTGTTTGAATCAATGTCGGGAGTTTCAGGCAAACAAAGTCCTTGACAAAATTTAGTATCCTCGTAACAAATATTTGGGTTGCAATCACAACGGTTCTCTCCAATATTACACTGATAAGAACATCTAGTACAATTAATGACACATTTACCATCATTTTCTCTGTACACAGTGTTAGGGTCACTGCACGGACGCTCAACACAATTGGTATTATGTGAGGTATTACATGCTACTTCAGTTATCGTACCTGCTGGGCACACGCTACAATTTTGACAGCATCCTGATGCAGCAAGGAAAGTCGTTCCTAGGGTGCAAGTACTTGCATCAGTGACATTACAAGACACAGGCGTTGCTGCAACACTCATTCGTGCCATCGACAAAATTATGATTATTGCTGTTGTCAAACGCCTCAAAGGAAACGTTAAAGTCCTTCTTGAGTACATAATTATGTAAACGGTATGTTGAAGGCTTTTACTTGGATCCATGGAGAGCTCAGCTCAACAAAGAAATGTCTATAGATAAAGTCTGGTCCCTCTATTGATTCTTGATCTTCGTATCGAATCAACAAATGTGTCTTGTGTTTGTACAAAATAGTAGTAATACAACAACGTAGCTAGAGCAGCTTGAACTGTCACAGATCTAGAGGTCTTTATTCTTTCAGCTCCAGAGCTAGAGGAATATGTAACTACTATACTGTATACAGAACAGTGTACATTAGTAATATCTGGCACTAGAGAGTGAACTTTAATCATTAACCACAAGATTGCAATTAGACTACACAACCTTTTGATGTGTGGGCGCCGCTATAGACAAACCATCTTGATTATGTATTATTAGCAAACCACCATAATTCATTTTTAACTGCATCTCTAAAAGATGCCCATGCCCCACCTACAAGCACTAAGTTTTAGGATTCCAGCCATTTATGTTGGCAAAACAAACACACCTTGTTTGTCAGGTATTATCAGTTATGAGGTTTACATTTGGCATAAGCTTACAGCAGTCAGACAGAGTATGAACAAACGGGGCTCAAAATTTGAATAGGCTTGGCCATACTATATCTCGTTTGGCCTTGTGAATAGAAGCTGTGTTTTCCAATGTTAAGCATAATTTTAAGCCACTTTCATTCATATCGAATGATGACGATATGTAGAGCTTGAAATAGATTTATTACGTTGGAAGTCTTGGGTGTGACCATCAAAGAATGTTTGTTTACCCACAAAGAGGAACCAAGTCACGAACACATGCTCATTATTAGTGCACGACAATATTATTATTGTGCACATAACATTATGGAAGTGGTGACCAAACAAATAAATATAACACTGTCGAAGATTATGACGATCAGTTCATTGGAGATAATCTTGCTATACTTTCACTCTGCTGAGTTTAGTATATGTAGTACCAAACAATTTATTAAAAATCTGCATCATTAATTTTAAGTACACATAATTGTAACAGCATGCATACACCTTAAATACAGACTATATTTTTTATAGCACTATAATACCGTATATGCTTGATCAGAGGCCGGCTCTTGTATAAAGGCCTCTCTCGAATTGTAGCCTCCTCTGCCAGCAAAATGAAACATTTAGTAGCCGCGGCCTCTGATCAAGCATATATGGTAAATATAGTGACCATGCAGAAGGCAAATTTCTGCACTCACGCACTTAACCCCCGACAATACTGGCAGACGTCGGGTGATTAATACATATAACCAGAAAAAACTGACAGGAGACAGAGGGATAGTGTTCATTGTCCACCAAGTTAAAAATGTTAATAACTGCTTCATAAAGCCATATCTTTTGTGCAGTGAAGGATATCTGGATGTGGAGAGAGAAACAGTTACAAGGAAATGAGGACCTGCACTTGAAGAATTATAGGGCACTAATGAATTAAACACAACCAAGGCTGACATTTTGTGATTTTAAGTCCAGATTATAATTATGTATTGCACATGCATCAACATATCGTGGAGTATGAACGCAAATTCCTTATGCCAGTAGCTAAAATACTGAAGTGCTACACCTTCAGCTTAATTAAGTACGTGTTAGTTGTATAGCATAATTAACTAAAAGAGGTGTAAATTAAAGCAGTAGGCATTATGACTAGCTGGCTGCATGCAGCAATACAACTCTGAACAAAAAGAAAGGGATGTTACATTTGCTTTTGCTTGGAAACCAGTATGACGCAAAACTATTCGCAATCAGCAGGTAATGTCATGCCCTCGTGCTGCACTGATACAATTTGAGCCGGGATCGAGTAGCTGTACATCCCTTTTGCATGAGTAATAATACGTATACCCTGAACAAATGATTATGCATGCACATGCTATGACTGTCAGTCCATGCAAACTACACAAAAGTACGACTTACCATCAAGTAGTGTGTACCATGGGAGTTGTACATAAGTGAGGTAGGCATACATCCTGGTAGAAATAGGATCAGTGTTGACTTTCTCAGACTGCTTGCTATGTAAAAGAATTATTATTGTAAAACCAAAAGTAACATGTAATTATAGCTACCAACTACTGGAGCATGCGAGCCTAAATTGTATGTAGGCCACATTGTGTGTATATAGGCCAATGATTTATAAGAACATGTCAAACACGTACATATAATAGGTATGTATGTACAACTACAAAAGCCGGTGCACTGATCACAAAATGTAATGACAACTAAATAGTTGGAAGTAACCTAACCCAGCAGGAACACACAGTGCTACGTTCACCTTCTAGTCCCATAATTTAGTATACTTCATACATGTACACATGTAGTTGCTATAATTATACTTACGGTTTCTTGGGCCAGAACAATTTTAGCTTTGAAAAACCACCTATGGAGTAAGGGAAAAATTTATTTTCACACAGGCTGCTTTCATCATATATAATCTCATAATTCATGCTATCGTGATGATAGAACCAACATTGTCACTCCCCTGTATAATTATACACGTAGCTAGCCTAATACGAGCATAACATTGCATTCATTGTGTCACAACTGGATAGTCCTCCGGATGCTGGCAGACATTAGTCGGGCTGAACCGAAACATAGCAATAAAATTGCTAAACTCTCAGCGTGGTGATATTTAGCATGTCTCATAATGTGAGTGTACACATTAAAATAATATATGAGATGAAACCTATATCATACTAAGTTCAGTTTATTGATACAAACCTCACCTGCAGCGCTAAAGCAAAGTTGCAGTTTATGTCATGCACTGCATGGGGACTAGAATAACATAAGAATTCAAACTATATAAGCGTTCATTATTGGATCCCAGCTTCGCAACGCGTGCTCTGTCTAGGTGAGCAGAATCAAATGTTCACACACAACACGCAGGCACGTGTACACACTGACAGAATACTACAAGCTGTGACACCACCTACACGTCTCGGTTAATAAGAATGGACATAATGCAGCTCACAGTACAATATACATGTACAGCCATGCATGGACCTTGTGTTTCTTTGTGAGCGTTGCCATCATCCTGTTCAGGCACACTGCTGCTTTCAACATGGACTTCTGAATTGTCACTGTTGGAAGAGGGGCTACTCCAGGCAGATGCTACACCGGTACCAAAGAAGTGAGCTGATGTAGAAGTATCGACAACTATTGGTGTGCACGGCTTTAGTTTTGAGAGTGAGACGTCTTTTTTCCAAACTGCAACCTCAGCAAATCCTTTCAAATGAGGACCTCTCATACGAACAAAGTGATAGGGTGTAGATAAATCAAAAACACGACTGTTTCGAGACTTGAAAGTGAGTCTTCTTAACTTGGAAGCGATATTAGTCTGTGTGCATGGGTAAAGTTTCCAGACATGGTAAAATACACAGCTATGAAGTTTTTGTTTAATTACAGGTGCAAGGAGTCTGGACCTATGATGCAACGACAGTAACGATAATGGAGGGTCCAAACTACTGAAGGACATGAAAAGCTCTATGTAATATATATCTAGTTTGTTGGATTACTGGCTGAATTGTCAATTAGAGCCATCGAGCACACTATACTCCATTGATCAATATGGCTCACTGCTGTCTTGATGGAACACGTTAAGCTCTGCACTATGGTAGCACCAAGTCAAATGCATTGCATCTGTGGTGCAAAGTGCCTCAGTACAGGTTCATATATCACACTTACGGCTGCTGCTTTTGCCAGTGAAATTTTGCAGCTCTTTCTTCACTGATGTAGTTACTAAATAGCTAGTGCTAGCTCTTGTGTGTGTGTATTCCAGCTGTAACTGCTCAACGGTTGCAACTAACAGATTCTATAGGTTTCTAGTGTGAGGCTAACAAATTAATATGTCAATTGAAATATCTATACAGATTTTAACAAACACACACACAACTTAAAAGCGAATAAACTCCCACGCACACATATCAGTGCGAGGGAGTTTATCCACTTTTAAATTTCGTGTCTTCTGTATGGCCTCAAAAAACGCGAAATTTTGTACGTCACGAAAATTTCCCACTGTACGGTATCGTGCAAATGTGTGGTATGGATGTTCACCTAATATTTCTGATATTTAATTTTAGGGGGAACGGGAACGCATCACAACTGCACCATATCGCAGTGTGTGACAGTAACGGATTTATTTTGGATCTATACCCCTCTCTTTGTTTTGTGTGGCAGCAATGAAAGTTCAAGAAGAGAAGACAGCAATTATTGTTGACGTAGATAAGTTGAATGGTACGTAACAATGTGCAACAGTTACCGTAGCAGGTATATTTCGAGGGTATATAAAATCTTTTGCGGTTTTTGCTAATTAAGCATGTACTGCGAACCTTTATACCTTGAAGCATTGGGTGTTATAAATCTTTTGAACTAACTGTCTTTCCGCGAATGTTTATACCCTAGAAATATACCCGCTATGGTTTAAATTATTAAAATTCTGCAAAACCCTGTACAAAACTGGTTTATAGCCAACTACAGTTTTTACATACTGATTGAACTTGATCTCTGGATTCATAGGCTTCTTTTAGAGCAGAGTGATCAATGGCTCCGAGGAAAACCAGCTGCTGCATAGATGCAGCCTGTAATTAAAAACAATATAATTATAATTATACCGATAACAATATGAAACTAGTATAGCCTCGTCGCTTCCGCTCCTATAGTTAATTGCTTGGTCAAAGGAAGAGAGTCTGGTATCGGCTGCTTATACGCATGCGCTAACTATTAGTCGATTTTGACTCAGATAACGATGTAAATCGCCAATAAACGAAGGACGTCAAAACAGAAGGAATTTGTGATCTAGAGTAGCAAATCCATTGTATGTACAGTAGTTTCAAGCCCTACTGTGATAGCTTCTCCTAGCCATGCTAACAATAGACTCATCTGCCTACAACAATTAGAGGTGTGGATGACCAATCGATTGACCATCATCAGAACAGGGTTAAAGACACTAGCCTGGCAAGCTTCAGAAAGAAAAAGAGCTGCAGAATGAAGTGCTGCTACATTTGACTGTGTATTCTTTGTCCGTATAGGATATTTTGAGATGAACAATTTTCAGTTTTGCCGCACATTTTACGAGCCAATGTGGCACATGCGTGAACAGTCAGTATAGCAGGCCTCTTTTTCTCTGGAGGCATGTGCGCTAAAATTAGTACGGCTCATGATCAGCTAGCCTAAAACTAGTGGTTAATTCTTATTAAAAACAACACAGACTATAGACATACTAACCTTATTAGCAGCGATTAACTGAACAGCTATTTTCTCGCCGGCTTTTTTAGAATACATGTGACTGAAGACGTCTTCAAAGTTATCAACACAAAACATAACATTAGGATAGACCACATCAGAAGTAGAATCCTTCTTGTCCATTCTGCAGAAAAGAAACTCTTAACGATTTTGCATGACAATGAGTAATTATAATACCTTCTTTGACTTGGAGATGGATACACTTGCTGTGTGCACGTTTGTGTGCGCGACAAATCAAATGTGTGCATGTATATGTGCGCGTTACGCCATTACCTGTTCTGTTTTCCTTATTACACTGTCAACAACTCCATCATGGACTGTGACTACTCCACATGTCACATGATATTCGAACTAGAAATAATAGTGCCATAAAGTATGCTACTGTAATCATACACCAGAGTCGGTGCCCACCTCATGTAAGATAAAGTTCAAATACAGTGTTTGCTCCCATAGTACAGCCTCATCACGGGGACTGCAAAGGTATTACTGATACAAAGCAAACTAGGGTGGCTATAGTGCCAAACATTATAATAACAAACCTGGGCAGTGAAGTTGCATCTCTTCTGAAGACCTCCACTAGCTCACGGCTCTGTGACAAATAAAATACCATAATTATAATAATTATAGGTTTTGCAAGACGTGTCCGTCATTTTTCTAATCATAGCGGCCATAGCGGCAAAACAATTAATTAATGTTATTTTCCAGTGGCGCACAAATAGACTACAGTGGAACCTCCATTAATGACCACCTCCAAAGAGCAACCACATGCTATATAATGGCCAAGAGCTCAGGTCCGGATTGAAACTACAATGACTTCAATTAAAGCAACCTCTCAAGAGCGGCTACCTCTCTAATCCGTATAACAAGCAGATTTCTAGTCCCCAATCGGCTTTAGCATTGGAAAATAAAGGAACAGCCACACCCAGAACTAGCAGAAAATTATTGCTGAGATGGCATTATTTTGCACAATCGTGAAAACCTAGCTGTGTAGCTTGTCACTACAGCCTTTTCAAAGCTTGTATGAGCTAAAGAAGCAGTTAGCAAAGCTCCAGGATGTAAGCAAGAAATGACTCATAGCTAGAGCATACATAACTGGCAATCTAAACCTCCCAGAAAGATCACCTCTCTATAACGGCCAAAAAGCTGTTCCCCAATGGTGTCCGTTTTATAGGAGGTTCCATTTTCAGTTTGGCGTTCACGTTACTAGCGCCAGAACGTAAAGTAATAGATAGTCGTTCAACGAGGCAATAAAAAAATGTATTAACTCCAGGCTTCTTTACTGACTCTACAGTGTGTGCAGTCTAGTGTGTGCAGTCTAGTGTGCAGTCTAGAGAATAGAATACTACAACTTGGTGAGTATTGGTGAATATCTTGACATAGAAACATTTCTAAGAAAGTATCGTTGTGTACATACGATTGAGCTTCAACACATAAAAATACATTTTCATGGCAACGTAAGGTATGTGGTTGCTTAATTATTATGTTATAGTGGGCAATATCGCTTAGGCAATGGAAAACACTAACCGATGTTGGCGAAGGTCTGGAACCCTGGCACAACTATGATGATAGTTTACCTTTTAGTGCATAGGAAAAGTTGCGCTTATAGCTTTCTTCAGCCTCATTGTAGTGTTTTTACACTACTGGCTGGGCTTATACATAATTTTATGTGTATGCAAATTAAGTTGATATAATTATTATAAACACAACTGAGTGAGAAATACTATCTAGACTGCAGGCACTGTATGTGCGCGTAACTCTCTGTCCCAGTGCATATCAAATGTCCTACTAGTAACACTATAGGCCCCTTTGCTGACCTGCTGTGATCCTACTATCGATCCGGGACTCCCAGTGCATGTCAGGTGTCCTACTTTGCATGCGCACCGAGCCATAATAACTTGTTGCGTTAAGGCTAGCCATGGTGTAAGCCATGGTGTAAGCACAGCGCTATGGCAGTCAGGTGAGCATGCATATTTAGAATGCACAGACAAACAGAGCACAGAAATGCTAACCCTCGGCTGTTTACATGAATACAATAAATGCAGGAGTATGTATATGAAGCATGGAAGCTGGCTAGTAGCAATGAAATTCTATAAACCCTTTCCATTGTTCCAGGTAACATATCATTTCAGCTGCATATACGGAATCTACCTCGAGTAAAGAACGCCTGTAGCTAGAGGCCATGCAGCCAATGTGCAAGTTCAACTTTTGCTCGCTTTTATTCGACAACGAAGCTTTAACATCAACACTGTCACTAAGGCTATCCATACTGTAAACGCAGCGCTATGGAATCCAGATGAGTAGGCTCAGAAATTACAAATAGACGGACTACCTTACCTGTGGCCGCCCAAGAGCCTCGTGACCACATGTAGAAGAAAATACTGGTACACTTATCATAGATGGAGAGGAAGGGAATTGGGAACGGAAGCGATTCACGTGATGCTTTACACTGCTTTACACTGAAGCCTACATGATGGCTCTGGGACCATCCGTGTTTCACTTTGCGAAAACCCAATGCGTACATCTTAAAGCCCCCCCCCCCTAACTGACCCATATGCCGCGAGTATCATTTGGAAATTAAGACAAAATGCATGTATCAATGGCAAGTCCCCCCCCCCCCAGTACGGGCATAAGATGATTTTGCATTTTGCTCCAGATGTTGGGAATTTATTTTGCACCATAGCCAATGTGCTAATTGCAACTCTAATGAGCTAGAGAAGGCTATAAATAATTATGATAACATCAGAACAAATGTTAATTGAGGAAATCTATCCGCTACAACCTAAGCGTCAAATTGAGAATTTGCTTGGGGCGCAATTGGAGTAATATAAAACTTCTTAGGATGGTGCTGTACTTAGAGAAAAATACGGTAGACTCTACACCATGTTCACAAAACAAATGAATTTAGATCTACATGGCGAATTGTACAGATGTCTCAAATTTAGCAACAAGGGACGTTCTGCCCAAAAAGTGATGTTACGCACCTCTCTGTCATCCCACTTTACAATGAACAGAAGATCATCTCTGTCAGTAGAGATATTCTCCACATACAATTGATGAAAAGTATCCACCCAAAATGGATCTGAAAAAGAGAGCCATCTTAAGTGGGGTACAGACTATTACCACACTAGACTCCACCTTTGGTTCTCTTTCTTTCGTCATTCCCCGGCCCAGCTTTGAAATTTGTCACATAGAATCGTTTTCTTAGCTCAGCCAGAAGGTGAGAAAAATCCATACTGCAGCTGGGAGCATAGAGGGAGTAAGGATTGCCCTATAGTAAATACTATACTGTGACTCTGTCTACAATTAATACTACGTACGTACATGTAAGATTATACTGCCAGGGTCAAAGGTCATTAAAACATGTGTGCGGTAATCAGAACAAACTGACACTGTATGCATGCTGTATGCTGTAGCTCTACTGGCTGGCTGGCTACATGTTGCTGGTGATGATTTCTACACTATACAAGAAAAACCTGTTCTATCAGCAGCTAAACTTTAAGTGGAATTGTATCTTTCATTTTAATCTTGTCTATAAGGATATATCTTCACGATGCCGTTTGTCACCAGTTATTAGAATCCTGTTGTTGACTGCTTTTCTTTTTGTTTATCTGGCTGACTTGGTGTGTGGGTGGATGGTTTATGCAGTATTGGCTCACGAAAGCACAGCTAAGCAGGGGATGTCTAAAGTAATTGCTGGATACGTTCTGTCTATGCTTCAATGGACTCGTCAGGTAATCTATTGGATTATGGGAATACCTGGAGGATTAAAACTGAACACACCACTAAACCACTATATTGGTAAAGAACTACTTGTAATTTTGGATTTGTGGCAATATTTTTATTCTGATTTTATTGCTATGTACTTGGACTCGATTTTAATGATTCTTTTGCTTCTTCTGCTATTTGGACTTACCATTTTCTTGACTGCTTTGCATGATTTTCTCAAATTTTTACATTTAAGTTTAACATGCTTCTTTGTTTTCACAAGTCGAACAGTTGGGCTTCAAGTTTCAATACTGAAATCACTAGCTAGATTATTTATGGGATCAAAATGGAATGTACTTAGAAAGCGAGTAGATTCTTGTGACTACGATACTAATCAACTTCTTGTAGGAACTATCCTGTTCACAGTTCTGTTGTTCCTGCTACCAACAACAGGTGTGTATTTTATCCTCTTTTTGATACAAAGACTTACCCAATTTGGGATTCAGCTAGTGTTGAAAGTAACTACCGTTATGTTGAACAGGAGCACGATGTCAGCTACCTCTTACCTTTGTTTCCTTATTAATGAGGATCCCTTAACATGCCTGAAAGTGAACATGAAGCTATCAGAAGGTGTTAATTGTCAAAAGGTACCACAATTGAAATTTGTACTGAATGGCAAAAACTACTCAGCTCACGAAATTCGGTTGATTGTTAAGTCGATTCCTGTCAGTGCGGAAACTATTGATCGTATAGAAGGACCATTAAGTTTAGATCATGGTGTTGCAAAGCATGCAATGTTAGAGTTTCTAGGATCTGTACCCAGAGATTTCTACTAGTCTGTATATATTATTGATTGTAGCCAAAGCATGCAAAGGTTGTTTATAATAATAATTATTATTATTGCTTTACAGTGACCATGAGACATATGTGAGAAATTAACAGAGTGTAAAAAAAAGTTGACTTAGTGAGGTAACTGATAGACTGAACCAGGGAACAGCTATAATTATATAAACTATATTATATACATTTGTAACAAGGGCACAAAATTAATAATGATACGAACACAAATTTTTCAAGTCAAAGTTCAGTTCAAAGTGTTTCCAAAGGAAATGTCTCAATTTAATTAACTTTGTTGGTGTGCACGGATAAAGTTAGGTCAATTATTCCACTGGGATTGAATTCCATGTTCTAACAAAAAAAATTCCTTGCAATGCTTAGTCTTGAGAATCTGTGACACATTTTTTGGTTTTTTGCTGCTCTGGTATTGCTATTTTTACATGTATGTATTGGTGAATATTGATTGTGTCTCTTGAGGATCGCATTTAATCATGAATACAATGTCTTGTAGACTAACAGGGCAATTAACATGTGTAAAGATAACAGTCTTGACTTATATAATCACTGATGTAGTCCTTCAAGATGTACTTTGTAGCCCTCCTCTATTTGGTACCAAGGCCTCCGCCTTTGTAAAATACGGATGTAAGCCAGATCAGTAAACACCAGCAACCATGCTCGCCCCGATATTTGTGCAAGAGGTTTCTGGAACAATCACCAAGATGCATTTTTTGATGTAAGGGTATTCTTAGTCTTGTGGACCAGCCGATATAATGGATCCGCGAGACTAGCGTATTCTACCCTAACGCACCTAGTAACCGCTCAGGAGCCGGATATGCCTACAGGAGACACGAGCAAGCTAAAAGAGGGAATATGGACAAAGGGTCAGAGAGATCGAGCGGGGAGTCTTCACACCCCTAGTCCTCTCAACCTGGGGCAAGGAAGCAGCGACAGACTCGCTGACATGATAGCATCGAAGAGACTGAATCCCTACCCAGCTGTAATGGGATGGCTTAGATGCAGGCTATCATTTGCATCCATTCGCTCCACAATAATGTGGTGATTGAAATCTGCTAGACATCTATGCTATGCTATAACGATTTAAAGGCGTTGCTTCCGATAAGCAGTCATTCCACGAAAACATTGCGAAATAAGTGCCTGGCTGAGTTACCATGGTGATGCACCCGACGATCTTTGCCTCATAGCTACAAGCTCCTAGATCCTAGATCGATATACGCGATCCTAGCGCCGGCCTGAACAGTGAAGATGGATTCTTATGGGTAAGTGTACGGCATATAATTTGATTAGAGATGATACACTTCTATCAGGAGGCCCCAAAAATTTTCAGTCAGTAGGAAGCAAGAATTGCAGCTGCAAACTGAACTTGAAACTTTAAGAAACAAGGTAGGTCTATTGTGATTTACTACTGTATACATTGTGTAGAAGTTTAGATCATGGTATTGCAAATACCGTACTCACTCTAATTACCGCACCAAATGTTACACTTGGTTTTACTACCCTATTAAAACGCTCATTTTAAAGTAAAAAAATAATTTAATTTCGAGGTTGGTGCTTTGATTAGAGCGAGTTCGCTAAAAATGAGTGTGGTAGTTTAATAATGATGCGACGATCTGTAAGATAGCCCAAAGTTAAGATCACCCTCTTCAAGTAGTACTAAAACAGTGTATAGAATCTACAGGACAATCATGACATTAATTTTTCTTTTTTCTAATGAAAAATTTAGCTTGCATGGGATCTCAGTCCAGCTTGCACTATAGATGAGCGTCGTTTGCTCCCCAGTGAATTTCCCCATCATGATGTACAGCATATTCTTGATATCTATAATTATAGCTCTCTCGGCACACATGACCAACCACATCTGCTGGTACAACTTCATATAATTATGGCTACTGCAAAGCGATCCTCAGCGTTACCAGGTTCTTGCATCACCCCCAGTTGTTCATTTATGACTGGAATCCATGTATCTTTGTATACAGTGGAACCTGGACACCTTGATTCCAGAGGCAGGCCGGATAATCGAATAGGTAAACCACGCCTTGATCCACCCAACTTAATTGATTAACAGCAGTGCCACATGGTTGTCTGTGCATGCACCGAAGGTAACCAGGCTCGTCTCCATAGTAACAGCTGCATGGTCGATCATTACTCACTCATTTGAGTTTGCATGCAGCAAAATTAATTAATTCCAAAAATTAATGTTCATCATGATAATTATAATGTATAATTGCTATTAGTAGCTTTGGCATCTCCACTAAGACATCAGCACCCGCGGTGCTTTCATTCTAATTAGCTAAGCACCAGAAAATGGTAATTCCAAGAAAAATGACGAATTAAGGCCCCGACTAACAAAACAAAACACATCATTTGGTACACTTGGTGCTCAATTAGAACAGAAATTTTGAGGTTGGTGCCAATATTAGAGCGGTGTGGTAATTATAAGGTGTATACGGTAGGTGGTTTCTTTTTAGGCTTCTGCACTAACATGACTAATCATACAATGCTATTTATTATTTAGGCAGTTTTAGATCGGTATGTCAAGCAGCTTGCTAATGAAGAAAAAGTTGGAGACTCTACTCGTAGTATATCCACATCGTCTTTGGAGGTATTTATTTGCTAACGACAAAAAAAATTATACGTTTTGCACATGAATTCATAATTTATACCGTATAGCGGGTAATTTTGAATATTGAGTAATATTGAGACATTTCGTGGGTAATATATTTTCGTGGTTGCAGCTTGCACTGCAGGTAAAGGTAGGCAAGGTCGCTTCATTCGTGGGTAAAATATTCGTGGTCAGACATCCAACCACGAAAACCACGAATATTTTGCCCCACGAAAATTACACGCTATACGGTAGTGCTGTATGCCAGGGCGAAACGTCCATGTCGCATATCAGGGTTTCATACAGAATTTTTAGCCAAGGGGGGAAATGACGACGGCCACACGCCGTTGAAAATTTGTGGGTCCCCCCGGAAAAAATTTGGCAGAATGATTGTCTAAGGTGCGATTTGGAGGTTTTTGTGCTTCAGTCTAAGTTCTTAACTGTTCTTACTGCATTGTACACCTTCAACTCACTTGAAAAAAACATTTTTTAGTAAAGCAGAAAAGGTACTCAAATTGACCTCTAATGTGTGTACAGAGGCTATAGTCCCACTATGTACATGCATGCTCTGCTTATGTTGTAAGGCAAAGGGTATCATAATAATAATTGTATACACGCATTTTGTGTACCTTAAGGTGACATATTTTCGCGTGTATTAATTTCTGCTATTTCTGCGAATGAGAGTAAAATCGCAAAAATTAGTACTCGCAAATAATTGGCCGCCCTCTTGTTTAATGTATCCAGATCGACATTTCGCAAAAAATTATACCGCAAAATGTACAAAACTGTAAAAACGCAAACAAATCTACCTGTGAAAATATGGTATGTAATCTCCTGTCTGAACTCTTGAACTGTACCATGTGCTAGATTGGATATACATGTATGCACTCCTGATGCAGAGGAGGTTGGAAGGAAGTTGAGATCACGTGCAAAAATATCTCTAAATGTGCTGAGTCGGCGCTATTTTTGTGTCTAGTCAGCAGTTTAGTTTATAAGAGCTAGAGATGAGGAGTAGAAGATCCAGAGGAGCGCCTACACGCCAGACTCCTGTTTAATCCAGGAAGACAAGTCTCATCTCCGTAGATCTAGTACTTTGGCTAGGAGAAATCTTAGTAGAGATTTTAAATCAGAAGCTGGTGCAGCGATCAATGTTGTACAGCTTGGAGTGAGGAAGAAGTCAGACTACCCATTTTCTTGATGTTCAGTAGCTATCTATGAAACTGCTGACTAGACACAAAAATAGCGCGGACTCAGCACATTTAGAGCTTTAATTTATATTTTTGCACGTGATCTCAACTTCCTTCCAACCTCCTCTGCTCCTTATGTATGTAAGAGGCTTTTTCTCCACGTAGAATAATCATTATAATATAGCTACATGTAGATCTATCTGAATCACTGTACAATTTGGTATGACATCATTAATTTTTCATATTTCCAGGGGGGAGAAATTTTGGCTAGGGGTGGGAAATCCTAGGGCGCCCCCCCCCCCTCTGTTTGAAACCCTGCATATTTAGAGGGTCGCCGTAAATCGAATAAATGCCACTGTAATGAATTTATGTATGGCTCTCTCCCACATGCTTGTTCCATGTTTGGTGCTTTTCCTCGGCCAATCCTAGCAGTTTTTGAGGAAATAGTTATTTTTTCTATTGTCGAGTGTGTTTTGTACACTATAGAAACTGCACTTGCGTAATGGTTAGATAATGGGCATGAGGTATATATGTGTTATAGTGTCCCAAAGCTCGAGTGTGTAGCAGGGATGAGGGACACTATAACCATAGATACCGAATGCACATTATCTAACCCATTTAGATACCAAAACCTATTGGCTACTAGAAATGCACTAGCTTAGCAACAGTCAACCTATATAAACAACCTAGCAACTGCATCATTTCTTTTATATCTGAAAAGTTGGTATCTCTGTGGCTCTACTAAATCTGTGTCTCTATTCAAGTCAACTCACAGGACAAAATTATAGTCCTAGCTCCACCCACAAAACTGAAACGTCTAGCTCCACCCCCGCTTTTGCAGCAAACAAGTGTAGCATATTTTTGGTATGCCATGGAGTCGTACTACTCAGCGGCTCCTATATTACTCTCAAACAAAGCGAAAGAAAGAAGCCAAAACTAGAATCCCAACACTTCCCTACATCCAGCTCCTCCTCCATGCAGCCTTGCAGTAAACAAGCACAGCATACTGCCCAAGAAACAAGCGGCTCGTACTATTCTCGAACAAAGCCAAAAGAAAAAACGATAGAGCTTCCCTCTTCCATTCTACAAACTGTATAATATATACTTCTGTTATTGTGCTACTAGACTAAGCATCTAGCTACATGCAGTCATGTGCATCTCCTTGTAAATGACAATACAATGTACATAGCCTGAAGCATTATTTAATAGAGCATGTTGCCAAGTGCTCTATTAGAAATAGAGCACATAGCAACAATAAGCAAAAACACTCTTATGTATCTTGATTTTAAGCCCATTCTCAACTGCTTTTTTTGTACTCTAATTTAAACTCTATACCTAGACTTGCCATACCCTTTCTATCTGAGAAAGGGAGCATGCAAGGTGACTATCAATGACTCAGACAAAGGATGGAATATAGTTATAGTGACGTCACTGCTGTCTTGCTGGTATGCATAATTGCTGTACCTACATGTGACCACTGAACCACAACACAGGAAACCACACCCTTTTCCTTGAACCACTTCCGCAAAATTCAGTAGGTATGCAATGAAGACATGTCGTTGATAGTCACCTTGCCAGTCCGTCATGGTCTCCAGTCAAAACTATGCCAAGGAAATAAATTTTGAATGTTTAGCTAGAGCTACGCCGTAAACGTATCTTGATAAAAAGCGCATTCTCAACTGCAGGTTTTGTACTCAAATTTAAGCGCGTTGCAAAGAAATTTAATTTTGATTGACAGCTAGCTACATGTAGCTCGCAGAGGCTCTGGCTAGCTCGTAAAGTGCATGGTGTAGCTATTATTATAGCTGGTGATATCCATCTGAAAGGACTCATTGGGTAACGCTTTGTCTTGTGTGATCATACTGAGAGAATGTGAGACTTAGATGATGTGGACTTGGACCTCTTTGTTCCAGTTCCTGGTTAATGTTTATGCCTCGGTGCTCATGAACAAGCGAAGTATACGGTAGTGTTTGCGTGTATTACCACTTCTTTAGCTACTTGACAGATACAATGGAATTGCAAGTAAGAGCTTCTATAGGCATTCGTGAATTTGCGAAGTATAGTTATGACTACCTTGATGGCTATTTCAGTCTCTTTAAACTCATACATAGCAAATCTGTGAGCTATTTTACTTAGTATAGTTAGCTATAGCGTTAGCTATTGGTGGCTGAAAGAGTGAAGAAAGAGCTGCAAAGCTGCACTGATTCATTTAATAGAGCAGCAGCCATTAATTATGTGCGCTTTAGAAATCCATTAGCAACAGTCTTGATCCCACTTTTTTTACACCGTTCCCCTGCATGCAAAATTAATAGCTAATAGTTTCATATTCAGCTTTCCTGGATCCACCGAGGCATCAGCACCCGCGGTACTTTTATGATGTCATAACTCGTCACAGGGACGTCCGGTTACTGGGTAGGGCTCGAAAATGACTGCATTATAATCGCACCCGCTATATCCAGTTTCAGTCCTTATGTGTGTTGAACATCAAATGTCTATATACCTCCTCGCATGCATATGCACGTCCGTGCAGCCTACAACTAGCAGAAGAAAACACAGGAAAGGTCAGCGGAGGCCTGTCTGTGAATCAAAAGTAACCAAGCTGGAAACAACAATCTATTCTGATTGCAAATCTACACTGTTAGAAAAAAAGTTGTCACCTAGAACAGTGGTGGTTGGAGCATCAAGTAATGTTAAGTTTGCCATCACCAGTTGTTTAAATACTAGTGTGCCTGTTCAGCAAGCTCGAAGAAAGGAATCCAGACCAAAGTTACTAAAACCACCTCCCAGAGTTAGTAAGAAACAACCTAGCAGACGCCCAATTACCCAGACACAAACAGAAAGTCATCTATCTTATCAGAGGGATACAATCGATGACTACAACAGTGTCGGTAGCAGTAATACCACCTCTAACAAACAGACACTAGTTTTATCTAGGTGCGATGATGATGATTCTGTTGCCTCCAAAAGTCCCAGTTTGAATAGGAGTGCTGGTGAACAGAGCTACCCAGCTAGTAGTGCTGACTCATCAATATTACTTGGCCCCCCGCAATATTTTGGAACAATTTTTGACAATTTATCACCTAAAACTGTATACAGTAATAGCATCACTGCTAGTACGCATTCCTCACAGCCTTTGTCAGGAGCGTTAATGCTTGAAGTTAACATGCGATTTAGATCAAAGGAAACTCATGTCAGCGTGGAGCATCCATTAAGAGATGACGTATATGACGAAACAAGAAAACCAGTAGAAGCTATAGTGAACCACTCTGGTGTCAGGGTTTCAAGTTCACACACTCCATATATGCAGCTGCAGGATGAAAGGCTTGGATGCCTACCATCATCCCGAGAAAGTGTCAGCCCATATTCCACCAAAGACAATGAAGGTCAATCTCGTCCTGTAATGCAAAATGAGGAAGTACATGTATGTACAAATGATATTCATATTCATGAAAAAACGAGCCTGCCATTTTCTCCTAAAGTTGACTCTGATAGTGACATTTTTTGCGTTGAGTCTCATCAAGAGGAAGCTACATATAATGACACCATTGAAAGATCATCCTCAACTCTTGAAGCTAGCGAAGGCATTGTTTTTTCAATTGCAGGGAGTATGTCAAGTTTTGGGCAACCTCTCTCCAGAGACCAAACTCCTTCTCCATCTTTTGACAAGAGTTCTCGAGAGCTCAGTTTTTCAGCAAGTAGTGATACTCAAACATATCCTGTTTCTTTTCAACCAAATAGCCAAGTTGGCAGCACTGTTCGGTTGCTATCAAATCAAAAGCTAGCCACATCGTCTTGGCTGCAAGCCATCAACAGCGGGGATTCAAAGAACAGCAAAGCAACAGAATCAGATCTTTATAACTTTTCTGGAGTTAGTGGCGAGGAAGTCAAGCAGACTGTTTCTGTACATTATTTAGCTGATTCCGATCCTAGTGAATCCTTTAATCAGACAGTACATCTCAAACCAACAGCGATCGCCTCTGGATCAGGTAGTCTGAAGTACGAGGATGTTATCGGTGTTACTAATGATGATCAACAGATTACTGATGACAACATCCATGTAAGTTCACTTTTTGCGTGCATGGTACATGTATTATGTATTAATTATCTTTTAGGAAATTCTTGCCTTCTCCAACTCACCAGTAACTATCGAAGATATACTCAACATCACTGGAAATACTTTAAGAAGACAGCCAAGAGAAACTATGGTGTCTCAGTGTAACAAAGACTCAAAGCTCTCTTTTTTGTCAACATGGGATTCTACTCTTTCACATACAAGTATCCATCATTTCTGCATGAATACTACGCTTCCCCAACTGCCAGTACCAACACAAATCTTATCCAGACGGTCACACTGCAAACAACTTAAGCAAGATGACTTACAAATTATTGATGACATTAAAAAAATTGGCAAATCTCCTCCTAATACCGCAAGGTCCAAAGCTGCTACTTGTCTGAATGTTGCACAGCAGGTTTCAGACGGTCACAGTACCTCGAATTCTCAGCGTTCATTAGCCAGTGACAATGTAGCTCAGGGCAAACTTAAAAAAAAGAGAAGCGACAGCAGATCTTTGCAAAAAAAGAAAGCAACTCTACAATACAAAGTACATGATAGTGCTATTTTTGGTTTGTCTGGTGAGAGCATGAAGATTGCCAAAAACCCCTCTCTGTAAGTTTGCATTTTATGCATTTCATACTATTAATATTGCTCTCCCCGTAGCTTACTGTGGACTCCTGCTCCCCCGAAACTGAGTCTTCATCCCTCTATTGTCCAGATGCATCTTTTTCCAAACTACAAGACAGATTCGGTGTCTAATGGTATTGAAACCATTGACAAGTACCATTATGGAGAGAAAGTTGAGCCTTTTATTGTTAGCCAAGAGGACGTGATCAAAAATGAATTATCCAGGTAACACAAAACTAACGTGGTGGAGTGGGTGATTGGTAGTGCACTGACAATTTTAAGTGATCTTTACAGCAGTATCTACCGTATAGCGCGAAATTTTCGAGGGGCTTAATTTTCGCGGATTTCGTGGGTTAGAATCCTACACGAAAATTAAGTCCACGAAAATTGAATTACCTGCTATAGCATGCATAGATTTAAAGGCGTGGCTTCCGGTAAGCAGTCATTCCGCGAACATTGTGCAACGAAATAGCTTTTAGAGGCTAATCCACGAAATATAAGTGCCTCGAAAATTTCGCGCTATACGGTATTTTGATCATGTTCATTATGTATGACATACGTAAGTAATGTATACATCATAATTACAAGTATTTGCAGGAAGAATCTGTTATTCAGTTTTAGCGAGGGCATAATTACAAAGAGAAGAGGTCATGCAACTCACTCTACATACTACTAGAATCCAGCACATTGCACCCTTAGGCCGAACATTTTCAAATGTCTAGCTGCAGTAAGAATTTCGCTGTGTATGAGAATAGTCTGATGAGTTGCATGTGCCCCTGGTCATAATTAATGATTGTAGTGCGCATTCATACATCATTCATACGATATCCCCTTATCACTTTTACTATATTTGGCCAACATTCTATTGCAGGCTCACTGATCCTATTTTCCGCTCAGTTCCTAATTTCAGTGCAGTTTGTACTATGCTGGCCACTCAACCCGATAAAGGTATTTATAAGTGATGCATGGCTATGGATGTGAATGATTATACGGACACTTCTAATTTCCTGTACACTTTTCTAGGCAATTTTCGTTGTTCTATTACAACGGACACTCTTGGTGCTTTAATTTTAATATCCAGACAATACCAAGATACATTCCAAGCAATGTAGCTTTATAGCTAGCAATATGCTGCAGTTTGATAGCTCGAGGATTAGCTAGTTTTTTCAGTCGCACACTGTTTTATTTACTCGCCATGCAGCTGCATGCTTGTTCTAATTATTCCAGACATCAATTTGCTGTATATGTTACAATTATACCCAGACAATTTCATATTTTTTGCTGTTCAGTAAGTTAGAACATAATTATACATGTAATTATACAAACTTGAAACGTGTGTATTGGTTCCACATACATAAAAGAAATAAATGTACCGTTTCTCCAGAAGAATTCACCACTCAAGCCCAACTGAAGGAAGTTGAAAAATTATCTGAAGAGTCCTCTACAGCAGTGAATGTTGAATCCAGGCAACGTTCTGTTGGTAACTCCACTATACAGGGTGCCGGAGGCAGCAATGTATTACAGCACACTAAGTCACTCCTGCAGCTTGCACCTAATGGTGAGGTGACTTGTGAGAAAGTGGAAGCAGCAAGCACACAGTTCAATGCTCTGATGATAGAGGTATATGTTTTTGATAAGTAGACTAGTAACTAGTAATTGTCGACCCAGACCCTTTGATAAAGAAGATTCATTTGTTGCAGATTCAGCTTCAAAGGGAGAGACTGATTCAATATCACAAAGGTCTCAATACCCCTAAAATTGATACCACTGTGTTTACTGCTAATAATGACCTCTTAGAAGATGTGCAAGTCGTTCAAGGTACACATAATTCAATACTCAGAGACTGCAGGTACTAAATATTTGGTTTGATCCAATCAGAATCGTCTTTGGCAGCCAGTGGAACGCTTACTTCACGTAAGCTCCAAAGGCAGTTTATGAGAGGGACAAAGCGAAGCACTAGCAAAGTTGGGGCTACTGGTGGGCGGCTCAGAGCCATTAGGAGAACTAAGAGTGCACAGGTATGTATGTGATGACAGCATCATGCACAGCATGGTATGCCGTATTGAGGATTTCATTACAGATCAGGGCTGAGCAGGCACGAGAGCAATTATCACAGCCATCACGCACTTCAGCAAGGTATTGAGGCCCTGGTATACTGACCAGGTGGAATTTAATCCATCAGTTACTGTTTTTAATTAACTTGGTCACCCTTTAGGAGAGGATCTTTTCCATTGGACCATTACGATCTCCACCATATCTACTCACAGCAAAACATTTATAATAAGTAAGTTGCCATTACGAGCTTCACAAAATGATACGAACTTGCTATGGACATGCAGACAAGCTGCCACCTACAAGACTCCCTTTTGCCATTTAAGTCTCCCAGACCTCACTGACGAGAGGTTTGATCAGATGATGCTAAGCCAGGGTGCTAATCCTGGCACTGATGATCCGTTTAAATGGGCATATGGCGTCTGGTGGGATAGGTGGTTTCCTGAGGTGCTAAAAGAGTGTAGAGAAGGTGAAATACTTCGAGTAATGCAATATTGTAATATTGATAGTCAGATGAAATACTTGGAGTAATGCAATGTTGTGATATTGGTAGTCATTCACTTATTTTTATTGTAATAGCTGTTGGAGAGCTGTACTCTGGCCATAACATTAAGTTGGTGAGAAAGAACTATCAGACTAAACCGGAAGCCCGCAAAAAGCACAGGTAAATTCAAATTATGTCCTTGTATATACAGGAGAATATGAGGGGATTTACTACGCGGATTTGATATTGTCCTTCTATGTACATGTCAAACCATTAAGTGCTACTAACATTATTCATATTCACTATTATTAGATGCGTTATCAGCCGCACATATACAGAGCATGTAGCACATTACAAACAAGGAATGTGGTTAGAGTCCGCAATACTATAGTCCGCAATACTATGCAAAGTAAGACGTTCCATCTCTTCATGTGCTCCTGATATCAATCAACTACATGTATACTACCCATTATATCTATTTTTGATTGTAGTCCTGTGGACATAGAGGAAGACTGGAGCAACATGGTCTTAGACCTGGCTGATGTAGACCCAGTTTGGGACCAGGTATCAGACTCAGAAGTGAAAGAGGTAGAATTATTGGGTGTACAGTACTACTACTGTATAGGGTAATTTTCGTGTGGTAAACAATTTGTTTACTTTGAAAGCGGCAATTTTCGTGAGTATAATAATTATTATTGCCTGCACTGCATTGCATGCGTTCCAGTAAACCACACCTAGGTTTTTGTGGAGGCCAGCTTGCCCACAAAAATAGAATCTCCACGAAAATTAAGCTATACAATTAATTATTCCTTCAATTGATATAACACAGTTGAAGTGTGAATTATATATTTTTGTTGCACAGAAAGTTGAGATTGAAGTATCTAAACTAAACACAAGTATTGAACAGTGTGAAGATATGAATATGGTTGCTGTTCACTGCTGTAGGAGAGGGGCAATTCTTCGAAAGGTATATTCATGCAAGATTAATTAGTTGCCTGAATCATGCAGGTTTATGGGCTTTGATTATCCAGAACACCTCGATTATCTGGCTTGTCAATCTTATCTGAAAATGGGCGTGTCCCTTAATACACATGCTCAATTAACAGCTCGATTATCCGGCATATGCACTTATCCGGCCTGCCTCTGGAACCATATAAATAAGCGAGATTCTACTGTACAAGAATAGGCTAACCAAACATTACTAATGTGATGGCTTGATGCACAGGGCAGCAATTATCAGCAGGTTTAAAAAAAGAACAACCAAGTGATTTAATTGTTCGAATTCATCATTATGTTCTGTTGCTTATATATATCTACATGTACTTGTATTCAGAGAAGGTAAGTCAGGGTCACTTTTAATGATCATCTTGTCCTGGGTGTTTGACCTTTGCTTGGATATAGCAGCTACCGTTTCTGTTGCTCTTGATCCTTCATTTGCCTGCTTGGAAAGCTAGATCTATCCAGTGCAGCAAACCATGCAGTACATAAAAAAGTATACCCAATTTTTATATCTTGTGGTTTCAAAGAATGCAATCAAAGGTCAAAGGTTGCAATTAAATCTGGGATATTTTCTCTCAAGCTGGTTCGTCTGGGGCGCAGGCGCGATAGCTCAACTGATTTCTGCTGTGATTATGAAGAGGATAAAGCTAGTGGTGGTATATAAACCAAGGGCCGTGAGGATAAACTCAGTTTTACATGTAAAACATAAGCCCACGTGGTGTTTTAATTAGTGACCTTTTGACATTCCTCTGACTTGTATTTGTACCATGATGTGCTTTGACACTAAGGAATATCCATTGAAACTCTCAGGATACTCTAGGATACAAAAATTGGACCCTCCAGGGGTGTACATTCATATTACATTCATATACCCTAGGGTACATGGAAAGCACAAAAATGTGCGGGTGTTGAAGTTGTAAATGTGTGCACACGCACACACAATGTGTACACAATACATCCCAGTGCGTACTGTGCACCGCAAAGATCAAAGTGTTGACTACTATAATTATACTCAGTTGTCAGTTTCTAATTGCTTATGGTACAACTCAGAGGAGGTACGACACGCGTGCCTTGATTTAGCAATTATCCACTGCAATGGCGTTGAGCGTGGGCGTAATCATGCCTCGATTATCCGCCCATGCTCAACGTTATTGCAGTGGCTAATTGCTAAATCGAGGCACGCATGTCGTACCTCCTCTGGGTACAACTTTTAGGAAGCCAAAATTTAGGGGAAATGGTGGGCAGAATTGTTCCAATGGAATGTTGGTGTCTGTAGAGCTCTACGAGTTAATCGTGCAGATTAGTTAGCTAGACGAGGGTGGCAATTAAAGGGGTTTAGTTTAGAGTCAGCGACTTAGGGTTAGTGTTTGTGTTAGTGTTATCGTTAGTTTCAAAAATCCATATAAAAACAGTACCACCTCCGGACTGTTTTTCCACTGAACTGAAAATGACATTGTATGTGACTTGAGCAATGATTGCATGTTGATGCACACTTTAAAATTTGTTTCAGTTGGGGAAGTTGAATGAGTCGTTAGATGATCTTAACCATGCACTGTCGATTCAATCTACCTTCTCTGACGCCTACTGGCATCGGCACTTACTTTTTTTGATTCAAGGCAACAAAAAAAGAGCTATGGAAGATCTTTTTGTCCTTTTGAAGCAAAATAAGAAGCACTTTGGTGCCTTAAGGTCCAAGGCTGCCTTATTGCTTGAGAAAGGTGACCTCAGCAGTGCTGTTTATAGTTTGAGTCAAGCAATTGCTCTCCATCCTGATGACTCTGATTCCTATTTCATAAGAGCAGAGATCTATGAGAAGGTTAGTAAAATTGTTCGATCGTTTTCAATGCTTTTTGTGGTTGTCACTACTGTAGCGTGGAGAAGTTGAATCTGCTCTCAGTGACTATGCTCGTGTCAGCGAGCTGGACCCCAGTAACATTGTGGCGCTGAGCAGACCAGCAATGCACAAATTCAAGAGAGGGTTAGTATAATTATATAAAATCTTACTACATATTATGTACATGTAATATAGGATGTGGGCAGCATCCGGCCAACACTTTGCTGCCCTTCTTCAGCGAGATCCTAATAACACTGAGGCGAGAATACATCGTGCCAAAGCACACTACAATATTGTGAGTACATTACATACATGCATGTATGCTGCAAATGTAAGCACATCTGTTTCACCAATAATATGACCCAAGCCCAGCTGAGTATAATCATGTACAGACTTTGCTTCTCTTGTGAAAACAGTTCCTTATCAATTTATTTACAGGGTCAATATGTAGAGGCCTTGCAAGATCTTTCAGCAGCCATTCATTTGGAGCCAAATCAAGCCCAAGCATTTTTTCATCGTGCCTATCTCCTGAGGGAGTCTCAACCCAAGCAGGCACTCCAAGACTTCAGTGTATCTCTACTGCTAGATGACTCAGTGACGAATGTACAAGCATTCGTTCATAGAGGAGTGCTGTATACACAACTGACGTGGTAATGCATTTAACGATGTATATTCTTTTGCTTCAAATTATTAGGGGGAGGCTGAAATTTGAATTCTTGAAAGCTGTATCGAAAATACCACCCCCCCCCCAACCGCTGCTTACACACACAAAATATTCTAGCTAGCTTTTGCTTATTAATTTTGATCGATATCTTTTGCAAAATAGAGCTGGAACAATAACTGTACCGTAGATATAGATCTGTAGCAACTTTTGCTCATCTAGCTACTGTTTAGATCTACCGTATATATGCTTGATCAGAGGCCATGGCTAATAAATGTTTTATTTACTGGCAGAGGAAGCTACAATTCGAGAGGCCACTGTTCAAGAGAGGTGTTTATTAGGCCTACCAACACCCCAGGAAATTCAACAACCTATAGTTTGTCATCAAAATCTTCTTTTCATCTGCACAAACTCTAACTCTGCCATGAGAAAGTCTTTAAAAGCACTAACAAGCTGCAGACCTAGCTAGCTGCTAATACCAGTATCGATATGGCTGCCACGTGCAGAGACATAGCCTCAAACTCAAATTTTACTGAGGCTACTATTTGAGAGCGGCTTCTATTGCACTGAAGATGGGCTGTAGGGAGGCTACTATTTGAGTGCGTACAAGAGCGGCCTCTGATCAAGCATATACAGTATCAAGAGTGAGGGGAAGAGTAGTTAGGAAGAGTACGCAACTCCACTTAAAAACCGTAGGTGTTCTGTCCAACCTACGTCACCACCACATGCTGCTGTGTTGTATCAACAATTAGTGATGATTATCACTTTCTCCTAGGTTGTTATCAGCATTGTTATGCCTCGGTGCGCATGCGCAAGCGAGGTATACGGTAGTGTGTTTGTGTGTCTCTGTGTGCGTGTAGACCGCTACAGCTGCTCAAGGATCAATAAAGTGCAAGTAAGAGTTTCTATAGGCATGTTTTCATTCGTGGATTTGCAAATAATGCTTCGTTCTAGAGTTATGCCTAGTTTTGCTTACTTGGAATGCCATTGCAGCCTTTTCAGAAGAGTGCGTAGCAAAACTTGTTCATTGAGTGTTGCTACTCTACTTAGTAGTTAGCCTGCACTAGAATGCTAGCTATTGGTAGCTACAAGAGTGGGAAGAGAGCTGCAAGGCTCTGTTGATGCAGCGATTAATTTTAGACTTGAACTTTTGGCATTGATCGTTTTTATAATCATGGTCGATCATTACCCACTCTTTGATATTCATCCATGATATAATGTGAGTGTAAAAGCTATTACCGTATATCTTCTAATTTATCGGACACTTCTAATTACTCTTTTGGGCAATTTTTGTTGTTCTAATACAACGGACACTCCAGTGCTTTAATATTACATTTGTTCTAAATATCCGGACAATATCTTGAAAAGTTGAGTTACATTCATAGACGGCAAGTAAGACTTCGAGTGCTGCAGTTAGATAGCTTGAGTAGCTAGTTTTAGATAGCTAGTGCAACTATTCAGTCACATACTAAACTTACCTAGCTCGCATGCAGCTGCTTGCTTGTCCGGACACTTCGCATGCTCTATAAAAATCTGTTTCAATTATACCCGGACAATTTCCAAAATAATATATTTTTTGCTGTCCGATAAACTAGAAGATATACGGTAGTATAGCTTTATGTTATGTAGCTTTGGCACCTCCACTGAGGCATCAGCACCCGCGGTGCTTTCATTATTGTTAGCGCCTATAGCTAGCTTTTACCTGACGTGGTTACAGTTACAATAGTGAGTAGGTCACAGAATGCCTCCTGTGTACAATCTATTGGAGTTGCATACTCTTCCTAATGAACTCTTGGTAATAACTCTCACCTATAATTCAGCCTGCAATATATGGGGTTATAGGGGGAATGAGAAATACCTCTGCGTACATTTCCTGCTCTGGCTAGGGTGGGCTTATTTACGAAGGAGGCGTATTTTCGGGTGAATACAGTATAACTATAAAGATGTCAGTGATGTGCATACAGATATTCCATCTTCTTAACTGTGTGTACAGCACATCCCAGTACTTACATGTACTTTGGTGATACTACATACGTGTACACTGTACGTACATGTGAATTTTACTTGTATACAGCTATGATGAAGCTCTCCAGGATTTTGAGTCTGCTGTGAAATTGAAACGCTCTCTGCCCTCTCCCAATGTGTGCGCTGGTCTAGTGCACATGCTACACAAAAAAAACATAACTCGTGCTATACACTGCTTCTCAACTGCCATTTTCGTTGATCCAACCTGCATCAGAGCTTATTTGTGTCGAGCCGATGCATTCCAAAGAGATGCCAGGGTAAAAAAAAAGAGCCACAAGACAGGCGGTATCGTGTAAATATCTATTATGCTAATATGGCTTTCTTACAGTTCAAGCTGGCTATTCTTGATTATGCAAGAGCTTCTCATTTGGAACCGAACAATCCAACATACTATCTCTTCAAGGTAAAGGGTGACTCCGTTAGTTGGCTAACCAAGACAATTATCATTTGCCTGTATTTTGTACATCTTATTTATCATCACAGGGTGAACTACATTTCCACCTGGGTGAGTTAGATCTTGCTTCCCTGCACATCAGCATTGCAGCCAAACTAAGCACTGGGTTTGACCAGGAGAAGTCACAGAGGGCATTGGTGGACTCATTCCTTGGGAACTATGAGCAGGTGAGGGTTGTCAGTGCAGTCCCGATACATGTGTGTATCAGGTCATCATAATATTATGCCTCGATGCGCAGCGAGGTATACAGTAGTGTGTGTGTGTGTGTTTGTGTGTGTGTGTGTGGACTGCTATACAGCGGCTCAAGGATCAATGAAGTGCAAGTACGTAAACATTTCCGTAGGTTTCTAGTCATATTTTAATTCGTGAATTTGCAAAATAATGCTTGGTTCTCGACTACGAGTTATGCCTACTTGGAATGCCATATTGCAGCCTTTTCAGAAGAGGGTAGTTGATTGCTGTTTGATATAGCCATTAATTTTAGCTTTTGGCATCGATCCTTTTTAACAACAATCATGGTCAATCATTATCCACTCTTTGAGTTTCTCTGTGGATTCTGCCTGCAAAATTAATTAATGCATAATGTGTGTATAAAAGCTATTGCTAATAATAGCTAGTAGTTTTATGTTATGTAGCTTTGACACCTCCACTGAGGCATCAGCACCTGTGCTTTCATTATGCCTCAGTGCGCATGCACAAGCGAGGTATACAGTAGTGTGTTTGTGTGTGTGTGTGTGTGTGTGTGGACTGTTACAGCTGCTCAAGAATCAATGAAGCGCAAGTAAGAGTTTCTAGTCATGTTTTTGGATTCGTATTCGTAGATTTTCAAAATAAGCTTCGTTCTCGAGTAATGCCTAGTTTTGCTGACTTGGAATGCCATTGCAGCCTTTTCAAAAGAGGCCGTAGCAAACTTGTTCACCGAGTGTTGCTACTCTACTTAGTAGTTAGCTTGAACACTAGCTATTGGTTTTTGATTGAAAGCAGTGTTATTAGTGTTGATTATAATTATGTGTGTTAATTATTAACCTGAGGTGTGTGTGTGTGTCTGTTTGCTTGTAATTCTGAGTCTGCTCATTTGGATGCTAAAGTCCTTCCATGTTTATACATTTTTCACATTAATTACTACTTTTCACATTACTTTGGGGCTCTAGTTAACTAAAATTACTGTAGGCTGCCTAACCCTAACCCTAACCCTAACCCCAGTTAGTTATTATAACCTGTGTAAGCATGAGCTATATATATGCATCTTCTTCAGTAGACTCTATTAGATATTGAATTACTATTTGAGATAATCTTTGGATGCTTGTTGCAGGCCATCATACTGCTACAAGGGATTCCAAAGACCCCCGAGATATACTCCATGTTGGGAAGAATACAGTTTAAGGCGAAAGAATTCATTGGCTCTGCAGACAGTCTTAAACAAGCTATTTACCTTGCTGTAAGTGGATAATTGTGACAGGGCCTAGGAACTAAACCCTTATGGAGCAAACTAATAATGTTCAGTATGCTACAAAGAATATTTAGAGCTATTTTAGGATTTTGGTTTTCTTTCATAAAAAGTAACTTCAATATCTCTCTCTAAATCCTAAAATTTTTTTGTATAACCGTTACAAGGCAGCCATTGAATTTTGTTCATGCTGTTCTTGTATGCGGATAGAACTTGGAACATTAGTTTCTCAAAACGGTAGGTCAATCCCCCTTTCACCAGAAAATATTTTGAGGTAGGAAGGTGCAAGGTGGATGATATTGTAACTTAAGTACTAATTAAGCAATAAAAGAGTTTGCTCCATAAGGGTTGTTTTCCTAGGCCCTGTCACAATACAATTTATGACTATACGCCTAAAGTGAACATTTTCAAGGCCCTGATTAACTACTGTATAGCTGAGGATTGACCTCGAACCTCGAAAATAACCTGCTATACGGTATTTCAAACATGTGCCATTACTCTCTTCGATTATCCCATGAAAAGGTAAAATTAGGACATAATTTTATTATAGATTTGTACCATGATACCGTATAATCTGGTTAGTAAGCGGATGCGCCTATAGGGAAAAGAGCAGGCCTTTATGCGTCTATTATATCCAGATGCGCTTATAGAGATTAACCACGCCCATAACGTTTCAATGAAGCAAATCTCCATTAGCTATATAGCTCGATCGTTTGTCTGCAAGAAGTGTATAGTCATATCTGACAGCAGTAATTACACAACTGCTGGTAGTGAAAGAGACTTAACATCTATAAAGAAGTGTGGAGACCAGTTGTTGGACAGAGAACTGTGCAGAAAATCATGCGCCTTCTATCAAGGCTCTTGGTACGTCTGCTAACCAGTATGCGCCTATTAGCTTATTAACCAAGTGCGCTTATTAACCAAGTGTGCTTATTAACCAGATTATATTTACAGCAGTGTACATTGTATGCAAACAGAACGTCATTTGCATTCATTTCACTCTTTAAGCTGATCAAAAGGTAACTGAACAGCATAATTTACAACGGCCTGGCTCGGCCCGACTCACTCACTGTACACTGTAAGATAAACATTTTTATTTTTTATAGGAAAAAATAAAGCCCTCTAACTTAGACACTCATGCTGACTCAAGAGGTGGTGTTGACAATACTGGTACAAAGGAAAATATTTTTGATGTAAAAACGGGGTTTCATTTCATTTGTGGACAGAGCTTGACCGAGAGTGGCTCACTCAAGGAAGCTGTGAACGAGTTTTCTAAAGTAATTCAGGCTATGCCTGACCATGCACTGGTGAGGAAGTTAGCGTCCATTCAAGAATACTGTCTACTCTCTTGCTAGAAACAATTGTAGCACTGTACATTATAGTATACTATAACGTGTGTAATATTGAGTAACATTTAGGCATACTACAAGCGAGGAGTCGCCAAACTAATGGATCACAACTCCAAGGGAATTCTTGACCTCAACAAGTCTCTGGCCATCAATCCTAAACTTTTTGAGTCCTTTTTGGCCAGAGCAGCCTACTATGGAAAAACAGGGCGATACTCCAAAGCTATTCTCAACTGTAATGAGGCCATCCGACTGCAACCTGCTAGTGTTAGAGCTTATCTTTGCAGGTAAGTAATTAAGACTATGAATACATACAATTGAATGTATACTGATCACGGATCTGTATAATATACTATTGTACATGTACTACATTCACAACTTTAATATAAATCTGATGGGTATGTGATATTTTTTATCACTCATCCCAAATTTTGTTTACTTATCTATACGTACATGTATAGAGTAGATCTACTACAATGTGCATGGCTCATACGGCTATAATTATATGTTCCCACAATTGGTGTGGTTAAAAGAACTGGACATCTGATACCATTAGTCGAATACAGTCATGTTTCAAATATCTTGGCTGTAGCTTACTGTGTGGAAAGAACTCTGGGTTTCCTACTCCGCTTTGTGCCTTTTCGCCATTGATCACTCTACCAGCAGCACTGTCAGGAGCGTCTTCCCCGAATTCAAGTATATCTGAAAAGTGCTTCTTGTCCTCCTCTTGGTTTATAAGTGTCACCGTAACTGCTCCACGAAATGGCCAGTTTAGATAGCTATCAAATTCCCCTCGCATTAATCGTGCTGATACAAGTAGACACTTGTTTTTCCCTGGGCCATCTCCATTTAGATACACTTTGAGGCACATCTTGTAGCCTTGAGGGTGTGTGTAGAACGGTGTAGAATACCAGTGCTCATTATCTTTTTTCAATTGAGAAAACTTGTGAATTGTAAACTGGAGGGGAGGGACTGCAGTTTGTGCGTGGATATTTTCTAACAAAACCTTCTCTTCTTTTCTGCTTCTTTTTAACTCTAGTATATCTGCTCTCAGCCCATCGAAACCTTGCTGCTCCAAGCGGATTCGTAGAGTTTCATTCTCAGACTCCAACTTGGCTATTCTTTCTTGGCTATTCTTTAATTGGGTCTCGAGTCTCAGTAGTCTCTCAAATATCTGAGTAAGCTGTCTAACGCTAATGGTGTCTACCTCAGCTAAAATCTGGTCTGTTTCATTCTGCTCAGCTTCTACTTGTTCAGAATCTGCAGAAGACATTTTCACAGCAGTAATACATGTAACTGTTCTTTGTTTCAGTATTGAACTCTAACTAGCTATGTGTTTGTGGCTTAAGACATGTGATACTTCCTAAAATGTATTCATGAACACAGCCATTTATGGGCTTGTTTACAATAACACAGACCAGAGAAGGTAGGACACACATCACATGCACCTCAATAATTAACAATCCACGTAAGATTTAGACAAGGTGCATAAAACAAGGAGCCGTTTTCTAGCTATAATGTAACGAAAGGATGGTACTAACTTATATGGATCAGCGATTCCAGTGGGATCCCGGCTCAATAGCTTGAAGTTCACCATCAAATCTAGTGCTTTCCACTGTACATTTGTACATATTATAAGCTACTATGGAGAGTAGTTGCCGTCTTCCATAACAGTTTACAGAGAGTGATGTGAGCTTGCTAGAGAGCATGCACAACAGTAGATCTTCCACAGGCACCAATGCTACACTGACATCTAAGAGAGGCGCAGTATTAGATTTGGGCTGTCTACTCTATTTTGGGCACTCTAACAATGCATGCAAACAAAACGTACTTGAAATTATATCAACTTTTATTACATGATTACAGGGGAGCTCTGAGGTATTACCACAAAATGTATGATAGTGCTATTGAAGACTTGTCGAGAGCAATTCGTCTTGATTCAAGGCATGCTTCCTTAGCTCATTTCAATCGAGCTGTGTGTTACCAAGCATTGGGAAAACTCCACATGGTGACTAACTACTCATACTGAACTAATCCGCAACTGAGTTAATTTTACAGGCTCTCTTGGACTACAGTGTCGTATTTCTACTGGTTGAGTCGCCCAAGGTTGAAGTGTTGATCAATCGAGCTCTTCTCTATTTGGAGTTAGGAGACTGGGCCAACAGCCTCTTTGATTTTATTGCAGCTGGCAAAGTAAATATACTACTAACAAGCTGTGTGTACTCTGATATATATATTATTTCAGGTGTTGAAGGATGACTCATCAATTTTCCAAGCAATTGGTTACTGTTACCATAGGTAATGTATTGTTCATGTGAATTCAGTGGTTTTCTCTACAGTATAGTGATATTCACAATTTTTGTTTCTACATTGTAGGCTTGGGTCTCTTGACTGTGCTGTTGATGCCTATACAGAAGCAATCAACATTGATCCTACATTCCTCGGTGCATATATTGGTAGGGGTAATACGTACATGGACTACCTGACTGTGAAGGGCAATAGCAAAAGCAGGTGAGGTCATTTTATTGTGGCGGTTGAGTCTATCATGTACATGTACATGTCAACTATATCCAGAATGGATTACTTGCGTACATTGGAACTGGATCCCAGATATCTTCCAGCAAGAGTTAATCTTGCCTTCCTTCTCCAAGTAGAGGGAAAGTTCCAGGAAGCTTGGAACCAACTTACGAGTGTACTGAAGACAGACGAGGGACATATTTCTGCTCGTGAAGCAAGAGCTGTCATCAGTTTACAGATGGGTAATCTTTTTGGGGCACTACTCGATATCAACACTGCAATTCAGGTGACTATAATAATAGTCAGTTGTGTTGTTACAGTCAGGGGCGGATCTTAAGGGGTGCAGAAAGTGCTTATAAACACTCCCACAATTTATTGTCTGACTCATTGTGATCCCACTCTTAATACTAACTGTGTAGCTAGCTGCACCTAATGCAGTTGTGTGCCTTTTAAAAGCTGCGCTACAAACTTGACTAACTAGATGTGTACGGTTCTTCTTGCAAACAACACCTATATTATTAATAATTATTACAAGGGCAATTAGTGACACTATACTGCGTTGATAGGCATCACGCTTTGCTCGTCCGCTTTTTTTTTCATGTACCTAGCTGTTTTTTTCTAGATTCGCCCCCTGTCTAAGAGTTAGCCATAATTGTGAATAATTATAGTTCACTGTTGTATTCACTTTATTTTAGGTGCACAAGAATGCACTCCTGTTGGTCAACCGTGGTGTTATTCATCAGTTTATGGGTGACGTTGTTAATGCAATGAATGACTATCAGGAAGCTGTGATTATCGAGCCATCCTATTCACTAGCTCACTTCAACATTGGAAATATCTTGTTCCAGCAAAGACATTTCAAGCAGGTACGTGTACCCGGCCTATCATCATTGATCATCAGTAATTGTTATGCAGGCTGTGAATAGCTACACCAAGGCAGTTGGAAGCGAAAGTAGTGTGGATTCTGTTCTTCTGAACCGAGCCATTGCTCATGTGATGCTCACAGACACTAAATCAGCTCTAGATGACTTCAGAGAAGCTATTCTAATCAACCCGTTTTCATCTCATGCATACTTCAATAGAGCTAACCTCTACCACTCCATGGGAGAATTCGAAAAAGCCGAACTTGACTATAGGAAAGGTAATAATTAATTTAATTTCTGCCTTTATTATTGTGTGTTCTGCAGTACATGAACTTCAACCTGATGACTGGTTGACAACGTTCTATTACGGTGAAACATTGAGGAAAATAAACAAAGATAGCAGTGCTTGTAACATTATAGCTCAAGCTGTAGAAAGGATGATCCAACTATGATTTTTCCTTCCATTAATCATGTTAAGATTAGGATCGTGCACGATAATTGTAATACATGAATTCTAACACTGCTTCTCCTGGCCATTTTGACCCCCCCCCCGATCAGTGTCTGGGTTAGCCTAGAGACCACGCCGATTAAAATACAATCGGCCTGGATTCGAGGCTATGTCTGCATGGGTCGATACGATATTCGAGGTTGTAAACATAACTGTTGGTACTGGGGTTCCGCGATCCGTTACCTTGGGGAATCATGACCCATAGATACTATAAAGTACATTTATAGTATCTATGCATGACCATTCTCTTTGAACTAGACTCGCTGGCCAGTCCATCTGATTATGACTGCTCAACTGCCATGCTCATTACTGAATTCGAATCACGTACAGTGCAGAAGCAATGTCATGACTCATGTGACATATTTCGCCCACGTAATTCGTTATAGTTGGGCTGGGTCTTATGTTGTGTTAGATAAACCACGGGACACACAATGCTCATCATGTACCTATACCAAAGCTAAGCTAGCTAGCTAGAGACTGGAACTTTTTAGTAGGACTATAAAATAACGATGTCTCTGTTGGGTAAACTGAAGTCTGCTGTCATGGGCAACCCTGTGACAAGAGAGTATGAACTAGGCAAGCACATAGCCAGTGCTGGACCCGGCCTTCTTTGGAAAGTGTATCGTGGAATTAAGAAAACAACAAGACAGGTAATGGACCATAGACAAAATTAATAGGGGGACAAAATTAATAGGGGGATCATGTCGGATACACGACACCTGATGTTGAGTACAGAGGCATTGTAAAGGAAGGCCGAAGGGTTACTTAATATGTTCTTGTCAAAACTATTGCCCTCCCCTCCCCTCTATAATTTATATACCTTTGGGCATGTTATGCACCTGTCAATGCAAAGCCCCACTACCTCCCTCCCGGGACGTACAAGGGGGGCTTTGTCAATTATGAGGTGCAAAGGACTCCCCTGGGGCTATTTTAATTGACAAACCCCTGGCAAATACCCCGGGGGGCCTATACAATAATAATTGCAACACTTTAGTATACAGACAAACAGCTATGATATACTCACTTTACAAAGTTCCCACCCCCAGGGCTAGGTTTTACTAACAAAGCCCCCTTGTCCCGGGAGGGGGGTAGTGGGGCTTTGCACTGATAGGTTCATTATGTGGTCTAATCCCCTGATACACATGGGGGTTACACAGGGAAAATATTTAAATTTCCTGCTATAGTGCTGCTCGTGCAGCCCTTAAAATCTGCACATTTCCTGAAAAATGGCAGGTGTCCTGCAAGTGTCCTGCAACCTACTTACAAAGGATAGTGCAATGTTTCCTGTATAGTTTCCCTTACTATTCCTGAAGAAGTTCAGGACATGTGTAAGATTCATAAAGGAAAGTCTACAGGAAATTTTGCACTATCCTGAAAGTATAGGAAATTTAGATATTTTTCCTGTGTTATGTGGAGATTGGAGATTAGACATCTAAGTCCCTTAGGTAGGGAAGTAATTTCAAGCCTAATCACCACCTATCCTCGGTAGGGGGGGGGTGAGGAATTATCGACAAGTGCATGTGCCTCGAGGTGTAGCCGCATGAGGGATACGGTAAAGCTGACTGTGTGTGTGTGTATGCGTGAGTGTGTATGCGTGAGTGCGTGCATGTATTCCAGCTGTAACTACTCAACAGTTACAATGTGACAAAAACTAACAGGCTTCTAGCCATGTTCCCTTGGATTTTGATTCGTGGATTTGCAAACTAAAGCTTTGTTCTCCAGTTATGGCTACTGTAAAGGCTGTTGTAGTCTCTTCAGAATCTTTCGCAACATCATCTGTTCCGTTCGTACAAAGTTTCTAACAAGAGTCAGAAAAGAGCTGCAAAGCTGTACTTACAGAATTGCAGTTGCCATTGCGAACTTTAAACTTATTGCAGATACACCCCCTTTTCCGCGCATGATTTAGAAGCCCTCAACCACTTGTAGTACCCTCGCTACGCTCGGGATACTCAATCAGTGCCTTTGGGCTTTTAAATCCCATAGACACCTCCAAAACAGTGTCTAACTATTATTTAGCTGCCCAGAATGAGAAAAGAGCCTCAAAGTTGCACTGCCAGAGCAGAACCTTAACTTCTCCGCAGATCCTCCCTCTTTTAAATTATTTATTGACAGGAAAATAATGCACAATTTTTCTCTCCTTCAAGATCTTCAGCCATCACACTCATTCGTGGTCAATCCTTGAAAAAAACCTTGAAAATTTAGTGCCTTGAAAATAACCAGCTATACTGTACTTCAGCCGCGACCCCAAATTAATTATTACCTATAATGTTCCGTTATACGGTGCATTTACAGTTTATTTCTGTATAGCAAAGGGACAAAATACTGAAACTAGAGTACTGAAGTGCTAACCCTCGGCTGTTTACATGAATGCAGTTGTATGAAGCATGGAAGCTGGCTGAGTAGCAAGTAACATGAGCAATGAGACTCTAGAGGCATGCTGAAACGTTTGAAAATGGAGATTTGGTATGGATGAGACATGCACTGTGGACTATTAGTCTTAGAAATAATTATGGCTCCTAGTATCTCCTGGGGCTAGGGGCAAAGAACCAAGAATCATAATTCTAGCTTTCTACTTTAGGTACCCTTTTCCATTGTTCCTGGTACAGGATCACTTCAACTGTAAATACGTACCTCGAATAAAGGACACCTGTAAGCTAGAGGCCAACGTGCAAGTTCGCTTTGTTCGCTTTTATTCGACAACAAGGCTTTAATATCGAAAGCTGCCACTATTTAAAAGTACTAACTTGTGTGGAGGCTACCCATGCTGTAAACGCAGCCCTATAGCATTCAGGTAAGCAGACCCAGTCACAAGCTTCTTAACTTTTATACGACAACGAAGCTTTAACATCGAAATCTGCCACTTTTAAAACTAATAACTTATTGTGTGGAGGCTATCCATGCTGTAAACGCAGCGCCATGGCACCCAGGTGAGTAAATTCACCAGTCACAAACAAACAAACCAACGGACTTCTATACCCGTGGCCGCCCACGCGCGCCACGGGTAATAAGGCTGTGAAGTATTTGGTCTCCTAAGTACCAGTTAACTACAGGTACATGTATATTTAAACTCACACAGCATTTCAAGTGTTTATGGTAAAATTTTTTCTTAACAGGAAGTGTCTGTATTTATGTATGACAAGAAGTCAGCAGAGTATGAGAAGATGCCAAAGAAACATAGAGAGGCTGTGTTGTCTATGCTTAGGAAAGGTCCCATTCAACTAGCTCGCCTCAAGCACCCAAGACTTCTGACCATACAGCACCAGTTAGAAGAGTCGAAGTACGTGTTTTTGCTCATAAGTGAGTTTTTATTGTGATTCTCCCAATGCAGCGACACTCTTGCATTTGTTACTGAGCCTGTGGTAGCAAGTCTTGCAAATGTTCTTGGGCAGTATGAAAACGTGCCTACCCCACTCCCACTTGCATTAAAGGTGAGTTAAAAACTTTTGTATAAACTCAGTGTGCATTCCCCTGATCAGGAGTACGAGCTACATATTGTTGAGATCCAGTACGGCATCCTGCAGTTATCAGAAGCTCTAGATTTTCTGCACAGTGATGCTAAAATGCTCCACGGAAACATCACACCTGAGTCTGTAGCCGTTACTTCTAAAGGCTCTTGGAAACTTATGGGCTTCAATTTTAGCTCGTTTTCACAGTATCAGTCTGAAGCACAGGTACATGTACGTATGTTGTGCATACATTGTATGTATAGGCGTACGTTTTACCTATGTACATGCACCTGTGTACATGCATGTACTTGATTGTATTGTATTTACCTGAGGCTGTACTTGTGTACATGTACTGCGTGAATGTTGTATTATGCCTCGGTGCACATGCACAAGGGAGATATGCGGTAGTGTGCCTGTGTGTCTGTGTATGTATTACGGATATAACTGCTCTACTTGCAATTGCAGCGATGCAGGTGCAAGTAATAGCTTCTATAGGCTTCTAGCCACTATTCTGGATTTTGACTCGTGAATTTGAAAACGCTTGTCTTTGAAGTCCATTAAACATCTCTTCAGACTCGTGCGTAGCAAAATCTTTTACTATTTTACTTAGTAGCTAGAACGTCCAACAGTAAAGGCATAGCATGATGTATAGTGGGTTTATTTCGAGTGTATAAACTTTTGCAGGTGTACCGCAAAATTTATACCCATGAATATACATACATGTATTACATGCTCCAAAGGCTGACTAGTACACGAAAATTAAATCTGCAAGCTGACGGTATTTCCACGAGAGTTTATACCCTCGAAATATACCCTGTGACCAAATACCTCCTAATTAAGGTACACGTGTCGTACCTCCTTTTCTTCCTGCCTGCTGTGGGATCTGTTACAGGCTTGAATTTTGCACACTGACCTATCAGAGTGTGCATGATGTAAATACTCTGAGCCAGCTAGCTAAACACACCCAACTATATCTACATGTAACCGGTGTAGTATACAGTATGGCAGGAATGCTAGAAATGTCTGTAGGTCAAGTCCTATAATACCATGTATAGTCACGTTTAATAGATTTATAGCTCTGTACCTATGTAGTACATGTAGTTGGTCAAAAATGGGTATTTAGACTACATTACATCATCTGTAATTGATCTGATTGGCTAGCATAATCTACAAGAAGGTACTTATTCTACAGGAAGTGGACGCATATTCTACAGGAAATGGGCGCCTATTCTACAGGAAGTGGACACATATTCTACAGGAAATGGACGCATATTCTACAGGAAGTGACAAACATTTGCAGAAAGTTCTCAAAAGTTGGAATGAAATTTTTAGTGAAAGTGACAAGAAGATGACAAAAACATTATAGAAAGCAATAGTTTGTTCAGTCAATATCCATTCTTTCCATGTCCACTGTTGCTTTGTATTGCTTTTTCCAGTTGGGCATGGGCAGGGGGACCAGGAAGCATCAAAAACACTTCAGCAATCGCTTGACACTTTCTATTGAATTTTTTAAGGTTCCATGCCGGTCCAGTCTGCTCTATACCCCCTCCACTCCACCACAGAGCTTCATTCTTCTTCTTGTAGTGTTGCAGTCAGTCTTTTTACTTGTCTGTTCTTTCCAGCGTTTCAGAAGCTCTACTAAGTTGTACTGTAGTTTTTCGTTGTTTTGAAGCCGTCTTCTTGTCTTTTTCTGTCAACTGGTGTCTCTCACAGCTCGTCCAGCTCACACAAATTCAATTTCTGTTGCTACGCACCAAACCTAGCTGGTAGTCTATCCTATACGTACTAATTTTATGATTTTTCTAGGGCACTAATTTTGGCGGATTTGGAACAAATTATTTTATTAGCACAATAATGTGTCAAAAATGCATAAGTATTAGTTTTAGGAAACTTTAGAGTCAGATATAGGTTTCATCTAGTGGGGGGGGGGGGCTTACCTGTACATTGTTGGCTGGACTTGCAGACATTTCCAGATGCATTGGGTATATTCAATTGTAGCTGTACATTGCGCTTGCTTGTTCGCACTTGTTTTGGTGCTTCCCCTGGCCAATTCTAACAACATTCACGTTGCAAATGTTTTTTCTATGTATGGTCAAAATTAGCTGTCCATACACACTAGTGTGAGGAAATTTAGACATTTTATGCGTTACTTTTTGTGCAGGTGTCATTTTCATTTCGCGAGTGGGACTCCCGTAATTATGTGCTCACCAATCCCTGTTTGGACTACCTTGCTCCGGAGTATATCCTCAGCAAGTCATGTAGTGAAACCAGCGACATTTTTTCACTTGGAATCCTTTGTTTTGCTGTTTATAATAAAGGCAGGCCACTGTTCAGCAGCCACAATAATGTCCTAAGCTTCAAGCATAATGCGGAACAAGTAGGTGGTGTGATGCTGAAGATTGTTTTGAAAAAATTTGCATAACATTTTTGGGTTATTGTAAAATCCTAAATCTCATATGTAATAAATTCTGTAGATTAGCCGAATAACGGAATCCGCCTTGACCAACGTTCCTATGAGTTTCAAGCCCTCTGTGAGAAGTATGTTGGCCATAGAACCGGCAGTTAGACCAGATGCACTGCAAATTTCCAAGGTACATGAGTGTTTGTTGTTTTCATTACACGTGTATACGTAATTAGATAAATGACTGTACTTCTGTGTATTCATGTAGAACGAGTTTTTTGAAGAACCAGCAGCCAGTACTCTGAAATATCTGGACATGCTGTATCAGAGAGGTGATATGGAGAAATCTCAATTTTTCAAGAATAAACTTGCTCGAACTCTTCGATTACTGCCCCAGGTACACATACATTAATTCTCATTCATAACAGTTGTGTAAATGTGTGTAAGTATAATTCACACACCTCAAGGTTAACTGCATCAATCACATTGTGCATGTTTGGCTAGTGTTACTATAGCTACATGTACATGTACATGTATAATTATACTATACTACATGTAGTACCAAATCACCGTGGGTACGGGTGCTGATGCCTCGGTGGATATGTCAAAAGCTATATACCGTATAGCGTGTAATTTTCGTGGGGCAAAATATTCGTGATTTTCGTGGTTGGAGGTCTGACCACGAATATTTTACCCACAAATGAAGCGACCTTGCCTACCTTTACCTGCAGTGCCAGCTCCAACCGCTCCAACCACGAAAATATTACCCACGAAATGTCTCAATATTGCTGAACCACGAATATTTTGTCCCCCGAAAATTACCCGCTATACGGTACCTTAATGTCACTATTATTAATTTTAGCGAATTTTTAATTAATGCTAAAGTCCGCTTTAATAATAAAACGCATGCCTCATGAGGAGTTGTTCTCCATTTGTATAAGTATAGTAAATTTTTAATTTTTCCTTAAATGTCATAAAATATAACTATTATTATAATATTAATGGTCTTTTATAGGCCGCCCACGTGCGCTCGGGTAACAACCCACAGACCATAACAGCCACGCAATTTAAAAATTATGAATCTCATTAAAAAATTCCTTTCTTTCTCTTTTCTGTACTTTTGATAGTATGCTAAGCAAGCTAGCCCTTGTTCGTCGGTATCTGACTCAGTAAATTTCCATTCAACCTTAAAACTCATACTTATACATAATTCAAATAATTATTGTGCTAATGCAAATCCCCCCAAATTAGTACCACCCTAAAAACAGAGAACAGAGAATAATGAAAACGCTAAAATTACTACCCATCTACAATAGTAGTAACCTTAAGGTACATAATATAAAGCTACTAGCTATTTCACAGATGTCATGATGAACACTTAAAATAAATGTTACATTGATTAATTTTGCATGCAGGCTAATTTGGGAAACTCAAAGAGTGGGAAATGATCGACCATACTAAAAATACAAAGTCTAAAATTAATAGCTGCTGCATCAGTGCGCTGCAGTATAGAGCCTTGCAGCTCTCTTCTCACTGTCACAAAGTCAGTACTTTTGCACTATACGTAGCCTCGATATCACGAGCGGCTGGTTCTCGAGGTCAACGCACAGCTAGCTTTGAGACTTGTATCTCTGCTTCTGAGCAAAATTGGCTTTGATCCCCCCCTGCAAAATAATGTTTTAAACTTACAGACACTAAAAATTGGGCTTGAAATAGTCTGCAAGAGAAGTTTGGAGAAATCCAATTAGTGACCTTACTTAGCTCCTACACCGAAAGGTGCGGGGAATCTTGTGACTAAGGTCAAGTGATTCCAGCCTCCTCTGGCTAACACTCTAGTGCAGAGCTAACTAGTAACAAGCACCCCATGGACAAGTTTGCTACTCACTCTTCTGAAAAGGCTGCAATGGAAAGGCTGCGATGGCATTCCAAGTAAGCATCACTCGAAAGAAAGCGTTAGTTTGCAAATCCACAAATTCAAATCAAGAAAATGTTACTAGAAGCCTATAGAAACTCTTACTTGCAGTTCGTTGATTCTTGAGCAGCTGTAGCAGTCAACGCGCACACACACACACACACACACACACACACACACACACACACACACACACACACACACACACACACACACACACACACACACACACACACACACACACACACACACACACACACACACACACACACACACACACACACACACACACACACACACACACACACACACACACACACACACACACACACACACACACACACACACACACACACACACACACACACACACACACACACACACACACACACACACACACACACACACACACACACACACACACACACACACACACACACACACACACACACACACACACACACACACACACACACACACACACACACACACACACACACACACACACACACACACACACACACACACACACACACACACACACACACACACACACACACACACACACACACACACACACACACACACACACACACACACACACACACACACACACACACACACACACACACACACACACACACACACACACACACACACACACACACACACACACACACACACACACACACACACACACACACACACACACACACACTCGTATATCTCGCTTGCGCATGCGCACCGAGGCATAACTAGGGGAATGCTGGAAGCATTGTGGGGTGAGCCTTAGCGAAGAGAAGTTGTAGCGAGCAGTAATCACTTGTTCGACTTGCTGTTTCCTAAATGTCTCTCTAACTGCAATTCTCTCTTCCTCTTCAATTCGAACATTTTGACGACGAACGAGCTTCTGTCTCATTAGCTCCTACTTGTTGTCAAACTTCCATAAGCCTTGCCAGCAGATGTGGTGTCTTTGATATGGTGTAGGGAACGCCGTTGCCTAATTGCCTTAGTTGTTGAGCTGTATCAGTTTCATCCAGTAGAAATATTAATGTCTTGCTCATGTAATTGCATGTCAGTTGTAATACAAAGATCCTTAAAAAATACAGCGATTGTCAAACTAAAAAGCGTTCAAATGCAACGATCGTCACACTAAAAAGCTTCAAGCTACAGACAGACGGATGAACTCAAGACAGACGAATATCTGGTCGCTGAGTTTCTCTGCAGTACTCGCTACACTATGAGGCGAGCCTCAGGGCTCGCCCTAATTATTATGTTTACAGTATGGATAGCCTCAATACAACAAGTATTAGTAATAGTGACAGATTTTGATTTGACATATGAGATTGGAACCAGTTGGTCTTATAAACTAGGATATCGTTTTATCAACTGGAAAATTCAACATACGTCAGCATTAAATAAAGGCTCATTCATTCCTGTCCTGTTTTCTCTTTTTGAACTTCCACCGTACCGATTCATTGCTCCTTGTGTACCACTTACATGTACTCTTGCACAAGAAGAGAAAAGGAAAAAAAACCTGACATTTTTAACGTGAACAATTACTAGGCCTATTGTCCAGGGAAGCACCCCAAAGCGTAGAAGCAAGAAAGTGGGAGAGAGCTGTCGTGAACAGTCAATCAGTTATATACATGTACACAATAATACATTGTAACAAACAATTACGAAACGAGGAACACGTTTACCACGTATGTAATGAATATCGTTATGCATTTTTATTGGCCTGTGTGCATGCATGAACATGACTTTGTGATGAGTTAGTGTACGGCTCTCGTTTCCACCACCTTTTTTGTGCTTTCCCCCGGCCAATCCTAGCCATTTCAACATTGCAAATAGAAACAATACAACCAGTAGGTTCTAATTTCACTTGTATTTGTAATTATTATCTCTCTAGATCTTGAAACTGATCGGACTGCACAGCTCGTTCATTTCAATTCTTAAACCTCCACTTACTGCTGCGCACAAAAAAGAAGAGACAAGTCCGGGAAAAACATTTGCTTGCTAGGATTGGCCAGGGAAATCACCTAAAAGCTCATTTGTAATGAAATTATACGGCTCTCTCCTGCTCGCATGTTTTTTGGTGTTTCCTCTGGTCAATCCTAGCACATTCCAATGTGTCAGGATATCCCATTTGGTGCATGAACTGAATTTCATACATAATTATGCCTCAAGGTGTAACCTCACGAGGGATACGGTAAAGCTGACTGTGTGTGTGTGTGTGTGTGTGTGTGTGTGTGTGTGTGTGTGTGTGTGTGTGTTTGTATGTCTATTCTAGCTGTTATCTACTCAACGGTTGCAATGCGACGAAAACTAACAGCTCTTCTAGCATTGGATTTTGATTCGTGGATTTGCACACTAAAGCTTTTTTCTCGAGTTATGGCTGGTTTTACTCACAGTGAAGGATGTTAAGAATCTTTTATAGCATCCAGGGGCGTAACTAGAAATTTACAGGAAGGAGGAAAAACGGGTGTTTATGTCACCGCAAACCGTTAAACTGGAAAGTACACCCACTATTTAACGCGTAGAAAGGCATGTAAGTGGCAGTAACTGCTATTTACCAGTTCTTCTCTTTTTTCATCAACAAGACAGTGACAGAGCTCGTTTTCTGCTCATTCTATGTACCTAGTTGGCTAGCTAACTCTAGCTAGCCAGAAGTTATCACATGACACTTGGAAGTTCCGAAGTGCAAGAGGCCCTTCCTCTGCCTCATTGCTAGTTGCGCCCCTGGCATCATCTATCCGCAAAAACTTTCTATTCAACTTATGAGTTAGCCATGTACTAAAGCGCTAGATGTTTGTTAGCGCTACAAGAGTCAGAAAAGAGCTGCAGAGTTGCACACATGTACTGCCAGAAACGCCCTTGTGAACTCCAACCTCATTGCAGATCCACCCTTTTTTTTATTATTCATTGACAGCAAATGCACTCACTAAAACTTTTATCTTGCATATGCTTCTATCCTTGAAGATCATTCATCAGCCATCAGATAGATAATGACTGTGTGGGTTCATTTTCTCAACAATTGCGGCATTATACCTCGATCTTCTATATAATTATAACTATTGAGCGAAGCAAAATATGGCGAGAGGCATTTAATTTAGCACAGCACAGCTTGCACCATTCGTTATTTATTTGGAAATAGCACTTCGCACTTTAATATACATGTATATAAAGTCAGGAGCAGTTTCTGTATGTGATGTACACTTTGGATACTCATTTGATAATAATTATTGCCACTACTGTACATTTTTTATTTGTGTGCAGAGAGTTGTACATCAACGTGTCCTGCCAGCTTTAGCAAGGGAGTTTCGTAACCATAAGATGGTACCATTTGTCCTCCCACTGGTACTCCTCATTGCAGAGGACTGCAGCATACAAGACCATGAAACTCTCATCATGCCCATCCTTATTCCAGCACTTGGTATTCAGAACCCTGTTCAGGTTAGTTGTCATATAATAGTGTATAACATTCATGACGTTGTACTACTTTAAAGTTGCATGAGGAAGGATTCCAGTCATGTTTTACATGTAACTTTAATTATAGGTACCACTGATACTTCTCCAAAATATGGAACAAATTCTGAAGAAAACTTCACAGGACAATGTAAAAGCGCACATCTTGCCAATGATCGTCATATCTTTGGAGGCTGAGAATAGTCAACTGCAAGTACGTATGACGAAGGTGTTAATGCAGTTGCTATAGGAACCAAAATGTCAATTGAAGGGTTAGGGTTAGGGTTAGGTTTAGGTTTGAACCTTTTTTGGTATGTGGAACAGCTGTGTATAAGGGAAGCAGATTCCATTTAAGCTTATGATATAACAGCATGGATGCAGGGTTCTCTCCAGAAAATTTTTTCAAAGTGGTGTTGTGCAGCGTGTGTAGCCAAAAGAGATCAACATGTCAGAGACCACTCCTGATGCATTCCAAAGAAAATTTTTTAATGATAACTGTCAATTTCAGCATGGCATCATGGTCTTCTGGGCACTGAAGTTCATCTTCTAATGGGTGCTTCCCTAGTGAAAAGCTGCAGCTTGAACGAATTGGAAAGAGAACAGTGACAGAAACTGCTGTGTCATGTCTGCTTCGATAGATTAATAATCTGCCACGTGGCATAAGTAGCCCCACCTACAAATAATAATTATTGCTGGGCTTCAATTGAAGCAGCTAGCAGCTGAGTTTAGTACATGTATAGAGTGGCGCTGCACCACTCTACCACACTTTAGGGAGAACCCTGGGATGTAATAGAGAATAACCCTGGAGACAATGAAATTCAGTGCATGTGTTAATTTGAGTGATTTAATTTTCATTTTACATACAAGTACATAGGCAGATATGCCACAGGATGCATAATTATGCCTCGGTGCGAATGCGCAAGCGAGGTATACGGTAGTGTGTGTCTGTGTGTGTAGACTGCTACAGCTGCTCAAGGATGAATTAAGTGCAAATAAGAGTTTCTATAGGCTTCTTACTTGGATTTTAATTCGTGGATTTGCAAAATAATGCTTCATTCTCGAGTTATGCCTAGTTTTGCTTACTTGGAATGCCATTGCAGCCTTTTCAGAAGAGCACGTAGCCAAACTTGTTTACCGAGTGTTGCTACTCTACTTAGTAGTTAGCTCTGCACTAGAACGCTAGCTATTGGTAGCTGCAAGAGTGAGCAGAGAGCTGCAAGGCTCTGCTGATGCAGCCATTAATTTTAGACCTGAACTTTTGGCATTGATCATTTTTAACAACAATCATGGTTGATCATTACCCACTCTGAGTTTGCATGCAGCAAAATGCAAAAATGTTCATCATGTGTTTTTAGTAGCTTTATGTTATGTAGTTTTTGCATCTCCACCGAGGCATCAGCACCTGCGGTGCTTTCAGTATTACAATTACTCAATTAAAACCTACATTGTAGAATGTCATATTTAAATGCAACTACGTACATGTAGTACTCCAATTCACAAATGTTTGTAAGTTTAATTACTCTCATGTTGTAGGAATTGTGTGTGAGCATCCTCCCCACCTTTGCCAACATGGTAGACTACTCCAGCATGAAACATTCCATCATCCCCCGACTTACAGCACTAATTCTTTCCTCCAGAGAATCATCGGTGAGATGTGTTAACCTATATGTACGTTTAATACCTATACCGCATTTATTATTGTATGGCATTTGTCAGCCATAAACGAAAGGTCAAAAGAAAAACTACCGTATAGCGGGTAATTTTTGTGGTAAAAATGATTACTTTGAACGATTCACCTGAATAAAAAATGTGTATGGGATCACACGTTTGCATTTCGAACACACGTAGAGAGTCCATCCGAGTTGCACCAGCATTAAAATACATGTAGAAGAATTTTGGTTAAGTGTGTGCTGTCATGTGATCTCTAGCCTCGTCGTGTACAGCGTGCCATTTGTACAGATTGATCTGTTAAACCTGTTTTCTACTTAATTCAATATCTAGTACAGTAGAACCTTGCTAATCCGGACTCCTGTAGTCCGAAACCTCGCAAATCCAGACAAAATGGCAAACTGAATTGTAACCTCCTCTTCCAGCAACATTAAATAAACGAAACATTTAGTAGCCGCAGCCTCTGATCAAGCATATACGGGTAAGTTATATAAAGCATAGTCAGGTGACTACTTTTAGATGAGCTAATCGGCTGAAAATCATGTGATGAGCATCAGCTGAAGATCATGTGATCAGCACTAAAGTCCTATACTATCTCTCTGCAAAATTCGATGCTCTGGATCCAACTCTTTCCACCAAGGTGCTTTGTCTAAACATAATTTGTTTTTTCCCCTTGCCTAGGATCAAAGCCAGAGGAGGTTGGACACCACTTGACCTTTCTGCTAATTATGACCTTTATAATCCTGTTCACTACCCACGCTCTGCTTGATCCGCTCAACTAGTACAATAGTGGCCATGGCAACACTAGATCTAGACTATAGAGATGACCCAATAGCACAGCACACACAGTTACGACCTAATCCGAAGGCTCAACTAGCAAAGGCTTAACTATATAGCGAACCTCAAGTACAGAACACTAAGTTGAGAATACTAACCAGCGAAGCTCAAGTGCAGAACACCAAGTTGAGAACACAACTACTGAGTGACCTTCAAGGCCACCGTAAATGAAATTGTGCGGCACTATACATTGTGTGATACAGTGGAACCTCCATAAAACAGACACCTGGGAAACAACCCTTCTACCGTTATAATTATAAAGAAGTGGTCTTAGTTAAGTGGTTTCGATTGCCATTCACATGTATGCTCTCTATGAGTCAATTCCTGCTACAAGTGAATCTTGGAACTTTAGTTACTACTTATCTATAGGTCATACAAACTTTGAAAGGCTGTAGCGACAGATTTTCACAATTGTGCAATACATTACTATGTATTGCACAAGTGAAAATCTGTCTACTACTATCTCAGTAATAATTTCTTTTTTGCTACAATTTTCTAGGAAAGCAACACCAAAAAGCTTGTTTAACAATCAACTGGCGAGCTGTACGTTTATCAGTACCAGCGTCATGAAATTATGATAATCATGATCTTTACCTTGTCCTTGTCCTGGACCATTATGGTCCATGGTAAACAACATGGACTTGCCATGTGCCACATAAAATGCCTCTATTATTGCTGTGAAGAAATTTGTATGTGAATGACGTGACGCTTGATCTCCCCTGTTCACTTGTTTCCATGCTTTTGGTAGCAACGTTTACATTGCAATTAATGTTTTACATTCGGGTACCAGTATTATATTCTTTTGTACGGTATTCATGCAGATATCTTTCCTCTATTTGTAGCTGGTGATCAAGTGTCTAGTGTGTCTTGGGCAGATGTTGGACCTGCTGGACAAACACATCGTCATCGATGTGTTAATACCAACGTTAGAGAGCATATCAATGAGAGAACCCGGGGTGCTAATGGCGATTTTGGGTATGCTGCATTTATCTAGGCTCTTGAAACTGATAGTAAAATAAAAGAGGTCAGGAGTTAATGTAGATTCTAGGTATTGCGTCAAAAGCGAACAAATGGTATCATGCTCTTCTTACATGCATGTATGTTTAAAGTTGATAATGTACTCGGTTATAACCCTAGTTGTTTTGGTTAACACCTATTGGTAACTGGGAAGTGTTAGGGTGCTATCATAATTATGTTACTTGTAGGTATCTACCATGAAACTCTGAAAAAAAAGAAACTTGGAATTGACAAGACTATGCTTGCAGCTAGAGTGATCCCGTTCTTAATTCCTCTCTCGATTGAGCCTACTTTGAATGTGAAACAGGTCAGTAGTCATACGTATGCATTGGGGGGGCGTCTCCAGGAGTGCATGATTATTCATGCACTCCTAGCGTCGCCTATATAGTAAAGCTGACTTGACTATGTGTATGTGTGTGTATTACAGCTAGCCACTTTATTTGGATTTGGATTCCTGGATTTGCAAATAAAGCTTGAGCTTTCTCGAGTTATGGATATAATTATGGTTTTACTTTCAGTGAAGCTATCTCTTCAGAATTGTTGTAGCATCATCTGTTCGCAAGAAGGTATTATGAGTTAGCCTTGCATTAAAACGACAGCTGCAAATGCCATTGTGAACTTTGTAGCTACACAATACTTACCACTAGTTCTAGCTAGCCGTTTAGCTGTATGCAAGCTATAATTGCAGATCTCCAATATTCATTATTGACCATGAAATGCACACTCAGATATATTAAAGACTGAGACCTTCAATTATTGCTGAATCAGCTAATACGCACCACGCACAAAGTTTTTAATGTTAAAAGACGGGCATGGTTGTGTATTAGCTGGTTCAGTCGGTATTTTTCGGGGGGGAAAACATTTGTGGGTGAGCAATATTATTTTAGTCACTTCGTGGATAATATTTTCGTGTTTGCTGCTTGCACTGCAGGTAGAGGTATAGGCAAGGTCGCTTCATTCGCGGGTAAAAATATTCATGGTCAGAACTTCAACCACGAATATTTTCCCCCTGGAAATTACCAGCTATACGTTAATTGAAGGTCCCAGTCCTTAATAACCGTACAGCAGGAAATTTTTCGTGAGGTACAAAATTTCGCGTTTTTCTAGGACAGACAGAAGACGCGAAAATTAAAAACTGGGATAAACTCCCATGCACCAGTATTTCACGTGCAAAGCTATTGGTGGGTGTGGTTTCCTGGCATTGAAACACGGATATTAGAATCCACGAAAATTTATGCTGAGCTCTAGAGCCAAATAGCGAAAATTTGCACCCACGAACATATTTCCCGCTATATGGTAACCAAAACACATGTAATCCCTTCAAGATTAGGCCTTAACAAAAATAATAATTATGCCTATTATTCTTTTTGACTATTGTCAAAAAATCCTCAAAAAGTCAGCCTATTCCATTAAAGATAACACACTCATTCTGAAAAAACAATTTGTATTGTACAATGACCACAAAACCATCAATGGATAGCAGAGTTGCACTCCAAGAGCGTTTCTGTTTAACAGATCAGAGGGCGAAGTGCATGCCTGCCCTGCCTGCCTAGTGGCTAGTGCTACAGTAGTACAGATCTGTATACTAGTTCGACACTGTTTAGGAAGTTTCTACATGATTTAGAAGCCCAAAGGGCTGGTTGTAGTATCCCGAACGCAGTGAGGGTTCTACTAGCCCTAAGGACTTCTAAATCATGTGGAAACTTCCTAAACAGTGTCTAAGCATTTTAGATCATAGCAACCATCAGTATTTAGCCAATCAGATTTGAATGTTCTTATCTAATCTTTGCTACATGATTTTCTAAGTGAAGTACATGATTTCTAAATAAGTACATGATTTTCTAGAACACTTCCTTAGCCAATCAAATTGCAGTATTTATGGCAAACATGATAGATGTGTATAGCTACATTTTAAGTGAAATTAGGTCTACCAGACCTCTGAGGGTCAAATTATGGTAGTTTGGTGCCCTATTATTCTGATTATGCTAGTTCCTAGAAATCTCCCTATTATTAAAAATTATGCTAGCATAAAGCCCTGTTCAAGATCACCAGACTAATGTTTCCATTAAGCTACTTTTTGTAATTTTAGCGAAGCCAATCATTCCGCAGCACTCGCGGGTGGTTGTGTGAGTTTTATTTATGGCAATAATTATGTTAATTGCATGTTAAAATTTCTGTAGTTTAACCAGTTTGTGTTGGTGATTCGAGAGATGTTGGTGAAAGTAGAGACCGAACACCAAACCTACCTCGACCATCTTTCTAAAATGGAAGAACAAACAAAGTAAGGATTTAACCAAAATATTTTTTATTACAGATCCTATTACAATATTTTGCAACTACTAAACGGTGGCAGCAGCATCACAAAGCGATAGCAAATAATTATATTGTAATTGCACAACATCACGATCACAAAAGTTTATCTCAAATAATATTCAAAGAGTTGGCTCATTCGCAAAGGTTTTCACTTGCAAATCATTTTAGTAATATGGTATGTACATGAATTACAGTATACTGATGTAGCCTACCTGTAGCCATTATAATTATTGTAGGTCTACAGTTGCTTTTGCTCGGGAGGTTGCTGAACAGAAAGCTATGGACGATGCCATTGATAAGATTGAAGATATTTTTGGTGCAGATAAGTCCCAACATGTAGCAGGAACTACTTCTACACCTGTCTCCACAATAACTTCACAAGGGGTGAGTTGTGTTGTTTTTGTTTACTGTGTACACACATTTCGATAACACAGGGCTCAAACGATTTGCTTGGAGGTTTAATGAGTAAACCGTCACAAAATAATATATCTATGGCAGAATCAGCTTCCCAACAATCTACCGGCAGAGTTATAAGCTTTGAAAATCAACCACCAGCTTTAGAAATCTGGAAGTCGTCACCAGCTACTTTGCAACAAGCGTCCTCATCATTGAAACCTAGTAACTATGCTCCATTAGTACCAGAAAACCGCGCTGCTCCTATCTCACAGAATTTGTTTACCAACGATCAATTTTCACCGGTGAGCTACACGGCAGCACAGCGTAAACCTCAACCAGGATCTCGTATGCCAGTCAATCAGTCATCACAAGGCGACTTTCTACAGCGGTCTAGTGGTAATAACTTAATCAGTGGGACAAAGAGCTATCTGTCAGCTGGAACGAATGGTGATTTGCTACAGCCAACAATCAGCAATCGTCACATAAGCGGAAATGTTGTACAGCCAACAAAAAATGTAGTTGTTGGTATGCAAACCAGCTATCCACAACATGGAAACCGACCTCAAGATTCTACCGCTCATGGAATCAAGCAGCAGCAGCAGCAACCACTAGTTCCGATGCAAACAAACTCACCCACAAGTATGAGCCATATGGGTTGGTCATCGTCTATTGGGAACGTTAGTTCAACATCACAAAGAGAAAGCAATACTAGCTGGCCTGCCAATATGGATAACAGTGTCGGTTTACGAACCGAACAGCTTCGAGATGGACAATTATTAAACAACATGTTGGGACAGAGCAGTCCGATGGGAGGTGTACAGCATAATATGACAGGCAACTATCAGCAGAGTAATACTGGAACTGGATTGGGACATCATAGTAGTATGAACTGGTCTTCTAACCCTGTAGGGGCCTCTATGATACCTCAGAGACAGCCCGATGCAAGCAAAGCTAACCCCTTTGCGAATTTGAGCTTTTTGAGTTAGTTCCAGTGAGTGTATACACACTACAGTTATTTTTGTGACATGTAAGCAAGTTTTAGTTGAAACAGTATCGTACGTACATGTGTAGTAGCAATTACAAGCATAAATAATAGTTATTAGAGTACTATTACACAGTGATAATTACTACACACACAAGTTCTGTATCCAATCACGTACATATTCTAGTTTCTTGTCTGTGGTGAAAATTGAGGCTTTCATAGCGATGTTGATATCAGTGTGCCAAAATCGTGTGCCTGAAAATGCATGGATTCCGTAATTATTTTTGTGCTACATGTTGTTGATAATTACATACACTCTCTTGCCTTCCATTGCCTTGCATATAGCAGGTAAATCATCTGACCTCCAACTAATATCTAGTTTGACATTCTTTATGATACCTTGTTGAATTTCCATAGAGAGATGCTGTATATTCATGTACGTATACAGTGCAGCACTTAATTACCAAAATATAAACAAGCAGACTCACAGCATCCCCAAAGCTAAAGCGTTTTGTATTTTGTACTGTAAATTTTGGGGTCTTTCCATAGATCCAGTTCCATTCCTACACTTTGTGATACACAATAAAATAATGACCCAGTAATATTATAATTATAATAATTAACTTCACCTGAAGTTCTTTCTTTATATCCATGACGCCTGGTAGTGTTAAAGGGTCAATGTCAATTACCTGCAATAGTAGTATAATAATTATTTTGTAGGGTTGGTAGATACGAAACAACTATTTCCGTATTACTGGAGCATCAAACATATGCGAACTTTGCATGCATGGGTTGAACCGCAAAACCTAAACCTAAATTAGTATACACACGATCCTTCCCAGAATGCAATACATGTAGTTTAACCGAAAAAGGGTCAATTTTTCTGCTGATTTGGCTCATTCAAAAATCATCCGCAAAAAGACAAAATTATATTTTAACATAATAACTTAGATTCAACGTCACTATCCTACTTGACTATGAGTACTCCTTCGGTGTGGGTCAGTTATGGGAGACACCAGAATACTTTCTACATCACCCTTGTGCAATAATTACAGGCATTTCTTTGCCCCTCCCCCCCCATGCAGCACTAGGATTAAATCGTGTTGGATGGCAGACATGAACCTGTTAAAATTTAAAATAGAGACATCTTAAGCTTAAATACTAAATGGATAATTCATGAAAAATAATGTGCACCAACAAAAATTAGTCTGCAATTTGAAAAAATTTACCGTATTACTACAGTATACCACGTATTGCAGTAGAATAATTTTCTAGTTTTAATTTTCGTATGATGCTAAATTTCCGCTATACGATATACTTATTATACTCAAATTATACAGCATACTATAAAATGTTTGGCGATGGTGATTTGGCGAAACAAGGTGAGGGTCGCAAAATGCAATCTCAATAAGTGATCTCTCCACCTGGATCAGTTCTTTAATAATTAGCTAGATTGATAACCTTGAACCGCATGTTCTCATCTGACCTCAAAGTGGCTAGAAGCCTACAGACGCTAGTAGAGCATAATTTACACGCACAGCAGTAATACACACACAAACGAACACACTACCTTGCCTGTGCATAATTATAATAATGAACATCCCTCGTACAAAATAATTGATTACCCATCTGTTTAAATCCACTTGATGAACATCGTAGAACTTTTCAGCTATTACACTGCAGACATCATTGTAGTTCATGCTTGGTTCAATATTGCATAAATTAATCACATCAGAGGGTGTGCTTGCTGTAGCCCGAGACTCCCGTATACAAGCCTAAAATAAAAAGCAACGAATAATGGAATATTATAGTTAGTGCACAGCAGACCTCAGAACTCGAAGTGAGAAGTTGACGAAGATTTTGTAGGTTCACATTCAACAATAGTGTGAAGTGGTGACAAGCTAAGTCTTTCAATAGCTTAGCAGAGCTACCCGAGACCTGCATAACAGAAGCGAAAAAACTACACGGTGAATCAATGACTCGTAAGAGAATACTAAGACATAATAATTATGATTATATGAAAACAGCACCTTGTTAAATTCTATTACAGTAATTTTTTGTTGGGAATTATTGTGTCCTGGGGGGGACAAATTAATATTAATATTCCATGACAAACCTTCCACTTATCCTTGCAAATGATATCATCTTTCTTGTTGCGTTGCAGGTTGACCTTCCATTTCTGATTAACAGCGTCACAAATTAACTGCAAGTTACGTTTCCTATTGTAGTCTTGTCTTGATGAGAAAATGGTGCAGTTTGTGTTACCCAAGTCCTACAAAACAGTTACAAGAACAGCTATGGTATGGTGTAATTCAATGCTCACATGATACACTGCTCCCCCACCAGATTTTCTGCGTACTAGAGTCATTCCTCTATTACGAAGAAGATGGAGATTTGCTTCTTTCCATGGATTCTAACAGTAAAGAAAGAAAGTTGTGTGTGCCTTGCTATAAACTGGGCTTACTTGATGTCTTCCAATAACAACCTGCAATAATTACATAGTATATGCACGCTAATAATTCAGAACTTTAAACTTACACATGACGTGTTTCTCCAAAAGAATAGAATCCGTGCATGTGACAAGTTCAAATTTTTGAATACCCTGTATGTATTTAGCTCAAATTAAAGTGTGAAGGATATAATTATCTAAAAATGGATCAAAATTCCATACCATTATAACACCACTTATGCTTAACTAATTACAGCGTTACAAATTATAATTTTCCAGTGGTGTACGAAAAAACACTAATTCTAGTTTGGTGCTTATAGCGATAGAACACGTAGAAAAATTACACCTGTGTGCTACGAGGCTATAATAGTATGTATACATGCAGTATATAGATGGGCGTGGCCCGCCTCCAAAGGGGAGACGGGTAGCAGCCCTATATAGCATTCGGTCTGCACTAACTATGAATATCATTAATATTAGCCGCGCCTCTAACCACAAAGCTCAGCTTGCTGCAGAGAGGGGAGGGGCTGGGAAGCCAACAAAATGCATTACGTAAGGGTTATACAATCTGATTGGTGCATATGCATTCCTGAATGCAAACTGCTTACGTAACGTAATCACTCTGCAATCTGATTGGTGCTGCATGATTTTCTGCAGCAGAACGAATGCTATATAGGGCTGCTACCCGTATCCCCTTTGGAGGCGGGCCACGCCCATCTATGCAGTATAGCCTCGATTCCAAGCCGCTGAGAAAGGCGGCCTGGTATACACTGTTTACGCATGCGCCAGAATTACCCAGAACCTGGGTAATCGTAAATTGCAGTATAATTATTTATCAGTATTCTTATTCCGCATTAGTTTGTAAAACATTGATATCCGTTTCATTTATAATGATGTCATTGAAAAAAGAAATCTAGTCCAAGTTGTGTAATGGCTGCTACCTTCTCTTCTGCTCTCGCGTACGTGTTATCCTGTGTTGGAAAACCAGGTCTAGTCTTGAAAGACAAGCAGCTGGAGGCGTTGAAGTGTCTGTACGCTGGTGTTTATGTGGGTACCGTACCGACCGGCTATGTCAAGTCCCAGAGCAAGTCCATCTGCTTTCCAGACACTCCCTTTCTTGATTGATGTGAAGCTTGACAGGACTCTCTCTGAAAGAAGTGTTGTGATGGTGATTTCTCCTCTTGTTTCTCTGAGTGAAGCCATCTTCAAAGTGTTGGTGTGTCTGTTCGACGTTCAGTGCCATGCTCTCTGGAAGGAAGTATTGTTGTGACATTTGCCGAAAATTGGTCACAGAGTAAGTACGTGGTATCTGATCCAAGAACTGTGTGGCCTGAATGTGTTTACAATCCGAGGGACTTGTGTGTATCCGATCCGAGGGACTTGTTGCTTGAGTGTGTATCCGGACTTGTTGCTTGAGTGTATTAATGGATAGTGCTTTCAATGGTAAATCTATTGTGTAAATCACATTATGTTACGTCACAGCCACTGTACTTATCCACATTTATTTTTTCCCCACAGGTTTAAACTAATTTCTTATGAGATTAACTTGTCGCCTAAGTGTGTATCCGATCCGAGCCTCAAGTTAATGAATAAATCTACAGAGCTGATGTTTTACTTAGCTGTCTCTGTCTACAGTATATACAGAGAGGTAGCCTCTTCTTTTTCTTTTTTCTGTTCTTTATCACAATAACTGTTTTAACGTTCAATGAGATAAAATACGGTAGATAATAAATTAATTGTCCACCCACGTGCCAACAGTAAATACCAGGCCCACTATTCAAGGGGCTGGAGTCGAGGATACATGCAGTATAGACTCTCGCTATTCTGGCTCTCGTGTTATAATAATTATATGAATAATATCTCTGAGTATACTCGATATATACCGGCCATTTGCATGGTTTGGCACGGATTGCTAGCTAGATTTTTACTGCACAAAACTCACTCTGAAGTGTGGCCACTCCACCATTCCATATACTGGCCAGTGCTGGCTGCCTCAAACCATAGGTTTTGGGTGTGGTTTGGCAGATAAAATTGGATTGCACTTAAATAGACAGCAGAATGATTCATTATTCATTATCCTCGAGACAAAAACCGCAAAATTATATAGTCATTAGATTCGAGGTATAAGGCCATTTTTAAGTCGCGGCTATTTCCTGAAGTACAGCCACCTCGCTATTCCCCGGCCAAGCTGCTCTGTCCGGTGACCGGATTAACGAGAGTCTACTGCTACATTCCTTGCATAATAAAATATGCGAGTAACGCTTTAGACTGGAAACCACTCTCTTTCCTTTGGAAAAGGGAATGGCCAGCTGCCGCGTTGAGAATTTTCCCATTGGAATGCAATTAGTACAAACCAAAAAATACGTTTGCGTGGGTGATGTTACTTTTAGCCTCTACAACGACTGCCAGCTAGTGATGTGTTTATTACTCGAGGCTTATTGTAGTATGGCTAGAGCCATACTATTGTCGTTTGTGATGCAGTTTTAAGGACATTTTTAGCTACAGTTTCAGCATAAAAATTAGCCGCGGCCGTTATTCGAACGTGCGGTCGTCAAGGCAGTAATGACGACGTGAAATTACTGATACGCGATTAATTACTGTACGAATCACAGTGAATAATAGGACAACATGCGATTAGTGCAGTAAGAACTAGCGTGTGGGCTATGGCACATATAAGAATTTGTGATATTTGCATTCTTGTGTGAGCGCAAGATTCTTCGAGCACTGGGACAACTCTCAACATGGCAGCTGGCCAGTCCCTTTTTTGCATTCAGGCAAGGGTGGGGCTATCAACGTGACGTCATGTCAACGGTTTGGGAAAAAATTTCCATGGAAAAATGGTCCAGTGTCCGTTATAAGACATAGTGTGTTAGCCACATTCAGTGTGGCAGCTATAATATATATAGGGCCTCCTCAATCAAACCTAAATTCTACATGGGTTCAGAGAACTAAAACAATCGGTCCTTAATTAATTAAACATACCAGTCCTCAAATGCTAGGTTGGTAAAAACGTCGTTTGACAAAGACTTGTAAACAACAATCTACAGAAAAGGTGAAGATTTATATATCACATTTAACATGACACCTTTCTTTAGCAACTAACCTCCCTAGTCGCTCCAGCCCATGCCATTTTTCTCTCACAGTTGTACTTACTTGTATGGGTTTAGCCAATACCCCATGAATATCATTATCATTAGCACGGTAGTGCTAATAGTAGGGTTGGGTCGAAAACAGCAAAAAGGCCCCCTCTGGATCTCACCCAAGAAGCAAGACAAAGTTATTTTGAGTTTATATATCTGTTGCCCATATCATTTGTGACATTTGTGTGAAATATGAACTGAATTGAACATTGTATGAAAAAGTTATAAGAACAGCAAAACAAAAAAAACAACCACTTTTTGTTCATCTTCTCCTCACGTTCATCAGTCAGTTAATCTAGAGAACTGTAGGTCCACAAGACAAACTAGTGACATATTACTGTTCTCAGTCGCCTTGGGTAGTGCAGTAACTAATCTATTTCCTTCAAAGTTAAATTTGCTAGGGTGGAAGCCAGAGTGGAAGCTACGCCCTCTTTAATAGGTGCAGAGGTGAGGTCGCCATTGTTTACCTACTGAGCATGCTCAGACATAGCCAAAAGCACGGCCACGCCCCTATTATCTTAGCAACCACTTGAGGTCTACAGCAACAGTAGTGTTTTAAACTGTCGATTCTTACCGCTCCAGTTAATGCTCATTATGTTGAAGCTCTTCATTGCATTCTGAGCCTGCTCTGTCTGAGCTTGTGATAATAAATTATTGCATGCATAAGACCAAAAAACTTATGAAAATTATTATAACAGACACAAACTGCAACAGTGCAAATAAAAATTCAGTACAGTTGCTAGCTCTTTTTATCCGCATAGTAAAGGTAGATTGCCACCTACTGAAGATATTTGATCTAGCTAGCACCGTAGATAAATCTATGCTAGTACCTGCGAAGAAAAATTGTAGGTACAAACAAGTGTAAAAAAATTTTGTGAAAAGAATAATGGTGAGAAGTAGGGTTGCATGTTGGATGAGTCGCTGGCAAAAGGATGTGAACAAGATGGGTAACCCTAAAAGGAACGCCCATTAGAATAGACACAAAACGTCATCACTTAAAATATTGTACGTGGTTTCTCAGGACCACTTATTAACGCATGCATGCAGCGAAAAAAGTTTACAAACAAGTGCAAAAAACATTTTGTGAAAAAATGGGGAAGAGTAGGGTTGGAAGAGCATGTGCACTGAAGTAACAAAAAGTTCGAACACAAGATTGTGGGTTGGTATAGTCTTGCATGCTCCAACTAGTTGGGGGTGGGGCACGATCTTTAACAGTTGGGTCCAGCACTACTTCGAGTTTTGGGTGGGCAGGGCTCATCTGTAGAGTCTCACATTTATTACACCATGTGTTTCGGTGCTGTAACAGAAAGAAACGTTAATTTGAAAAAGCCTCATTCAAATGCGTCATTATGCAAGTTGATGGTCAAATAGGTGATCAAGCGTCTCAAATAAAGAAAGAGGTGTAACGAGAAGTAGTGCTTTTTCACAAAATGTTTTTTGCACTTGTTAATTTGAGTGTTGGCCACGCCTCTCAGTGCAAAATTTACATGTGGTAATGGTGTGATTCCTGCAATCCGTGGAAACTGTAGATGGTCCCGTCCTCTCCGTACAAAGTTACGTGGGTGTGATAATCCTACTGCAATCTGACCAGAGTACAGTCTACACTAAGACTACAAATTTGGCTTCAAATGATGTAATTGTGGTTTTGCATCATAGTGAGTAAATTTCCTGTTTGTGGCTTGTAAATACTACAGTAATTCTCCGTAAATTTAATTATGGCTTCCGTTATGTCATTGTTTACTATCAGAATTGGATAAAGAAACAACTTTTTCAGTTTTTCCAGCATCAATACCCAGGTCCTGAAGTGCAAGCCAGGTTCCAGAGTCACAGTACTAGTAGATATAGTATTCATGAACTGGCCACAGGAAAATTAGGATCCAGAACTGGGGATTACTAATTTGCCCAGAAATCAAAGTCAGTCCAAACAGGATATATCCAATAAACTGGCCAATGTTAGAACACAAGACCTGCTATAAAAAAATATTGGCAAAGCGGATGCTGTTTATTTCTTTGCAAAGACTAACTTCTAGCATTATACAGTAGAACCTCGATTATCCGGCCCTCGATTATCCGGAACCTCGATTATCCGGCTTGGCAGTTTTCTTTTTAATCAGATTACATAATTCAGAAAATGGGCGTGTCCCTCAAATGCGCATGCGTGTTGCAGCTGTTACCATGGAGACATGCCTGCTTTTCTTTTGCGCATGCGCAGACAACATGCGGCACTGCTGTTCATCAATAAAGTGGGTGGATCAAGGCGTGGTTTATCTATTCGATTATCCGGCATATTCACTTATCCGGCCTGCTTCTGGAACCAAGGTGTCCGGATAATCGAGGTTCTACTGTATTAGCTATCTAGGCAGTTTCAAGAAACTCTGGACACTCAAGTGGCAAGTAGGCAAGAGCTAAACTTACTCATTTTTGTCAATGTTTACTTTGTTGTATCTTAGTCAAACCTGGGTCATTAGTGTTCTTATTTGGTCTACTTGTAGTTACCAGTGTTGTCTATAGTCTAGGCCTATCTGTATCTGTCCAGCACCCCCATTACTGATTTGCCCAGAAATCAAAGTCACAGAAAAAATTAATATCACCAGTTTTCTTTCATTCAATGTAACTATTCAGTTCCTTCTTACCACTTTATTTTTATATCATTCAGTAGCTTATTTATTCAGGATTATTTCTATATCATTTAATAGTGTTAGGCACCTTCTGATGAAAAGTTATCCTTGACAAAAGGAGTGTTACTGTTTTTGTTACTACCGCGAACTATGAATATCATTAACTCCCATAAGGGGCCATATAAATTGACAAATGAACTGTATAATACACACTTCCGGGAGTCTTAGTGTAGACTGAGTAGGTGGAATAAGAACAAAACTGTAGATATGCTTGGGTCCCGTCCTCATTCCGTACAACGGTGAGGGCAGCAATGCCCGTCTTAGCCCCTACTAAGGAGTCACTTCAGATCATCCACATTGTGCATAATTATAGAGCTAGTTAATACAGCAGTAAACCGGTTGCAAACCCGTACCCATAATAGATACCCTCATTTCATTTGCACCTGCACCTTAATAGTAAAAAGGAGCACAACAACTTAATCTTGCAACAAAATTATAGTTACATGTAAATGTTTTTAGTGAATAGTCTTATCCGTATGATTCCTAGTAGAGGTAGAAATGTTACTGTCCGTGGGTACCTGTACCCCAGTCCGTTTCCAATTAGGTGAAGTAACCGCTAGACTGCCCATGTTCGAATTTTGATACTTTATCAAATTAGCGACAAACGACTCGGGCTTTGCCATGATGCCAACAGCTGGCGTAATAGTAATGGCTGCACTAGCACCAGCAAACTGAGAAATCTCAGGTTGCTGATCTTGCTGGCTTGTCACCTCACAAGTGATTGGGTCTGCTTTTGTTGGGAGTTGCGGAAGGGTGGAAGCTACAGTTGAGACAATGGCAGCATAACAATCAATTTTCTGGTGCGATATGGCTACTGTGCAGTAGATTGCCTGAGGTTCAAAATAAAATAAAATAATTTATTATGGGCATCAGCCACCCGGTCCCAAAATTAGGCTAAGTTACGGGCACAGTACATAGCTGGAAAATCACAAAATGACTTGAATCAATATTTTGTGGTGCGATATGGCTACTGTGCAGTGGAGGGATTACCTGAGCTTCGAATTATGGGCATCAGCCACCCGGTACATCAAACAATAGGCTAAGGTACAGGCACAGTATATAGCTGGAAAATCACAAAATGACTTGCTAACCAGGCAAGTTTCCTGTGGAAAAACGTCCACTATTCCCACGAGCCCTTCTTTGAGCATGTTTGTGTCGAGACTCGTGTAGGTATGCCTATACAATTATGAATACAATCAATCAACAGCCTAAAAGAAACTAACAAGATGACCGACCTGTCTCTGCTTTGGGATCTTCCCTTCTGCTTCAAGCTTCGCTCTGGCTTGCCTCCTCTTTAGGATTCGATGGTATTGCTTGGCATTTACATACAAGGGTTCCTCTTCAGACATCTCTCCATGACCAAGTGAGATCCTAGCAAGTGCATTCGCGGCGCCTGGAAGCATCTGAGGATAAATACATTATAAAGCAGTTTTATCAAAATTTAATATGGCACAAGCATTTTGACCACTCGAAATGATATTTATAATATACCGTAAGCAGACTTTGAAAAGCTGCAACACTATTTGCTGGTGCAGTGGTGGAGGAAGGCAGCTGAGAGAGTACGGCACTACCAGTACTTGCGGTAGACACATCACGTTCAACATCACTGGATACACTATTCATAGTAGTCTGAACACAAGATAAACAATAGCATTAACATTACTATAAAGAGCTCACATTTTACATACATAGCAACGTGGCTATCAGAATTAGCCCCTTGTTTAGAAGTTCAAAATTGTCGTTAGCTTCATATGATACGTTGCTAAAGCTGAATTATGACAGGAAGTTCATGTAATTAACGAGTGTTTCACCTGAATCTGTTGATTTTGTTCCTGTGCTTGTAAAGATGTTGCCGCCGTTATAGAAGATGTTTGAAGATTCTGCAGAAAGGATGCAGGTATGTGAGAGTACGAGTATTAAATTATGCTTTGCATAATAGCAGGAATACATTAAGAGGAGTATCCAACTGTGGCAGTTGTAGTATAAACTATCTCAGAACGCATTTTAAGTGGGTGCGTAGGTGTATGGTTAATTAGTTAATGAAAGCACCGCGGGTGCTGATGCCTCGGTGGAGATGCCCAAGCTACATAACTTAAAGCTACTAAAGCTACTAATAGCTTTTATACACACATTATAAGTTACCATGATGAACATTTTTGCATATTAATTTTGCTGCATGCAAACTCTGGTAATGATCGCTCATGATGGTTGTTAAAAACGATCAATGCCAAACGTTCAAGTCTAAAATTAATGGCTGCATCAGTAGAGCCTTGCAGCTCTCTTCTGACTCTTGCAGCTACCAGTAGCTAGTGTTCTAGTGTTCTACTGCAGAGCTAACTACTAAGTAGAGTAGCAACACTCGGTAAACAAGTTTGGCTACGTGCTCTTCTGAAAAGGCTGCAATGGCATTCCCAGTGAGCAAAATTAGGCATAACTCAAGAACGAAGCATTATTTTGCAAATCTACAAATGAAAACATGACTAGAAGCCTGTAGAAACTCTTACTTGCACTTCATTGATCCTTGAGCAGCTGTAGTAGCCTACACACACAGACACACACACTACCGCATACCTCGCTTGCGCATGCGCACCGAGGCATAATCATGTAGCAAAGATTAGATAAATATGATTGGCTAGAAACTCATGGTTGATATGATCTAAAATTCTTAAGACACTTGATTTAGAAATCTCAGGCAAGTAGAACCCTCACTACGTTCGGGATACTACAACCAGCCCTTTGGGCTTCTAAATCATGTAGAAACTTCCTAAACGGTGTCTAACTATTATATATATATCCCTCGTGCTCGTGTTATAACTACAGTAGAACCTCGATTATCCGGACACCTTGGTTCCCAGAGATAACTGAATAGATAAACCACGCCTTGATCCACCCACTTAATTGATAAACAGCAGTGCCACATGGTTGTATGCGCATGCGCAGAAAATAAGCAGGCCTGTCTCCATGGTAACAGCTGCAATGCGCATGTGAATTTAAGGGACACGCCCATTTTATACAGAAAATTGTCAAGCCGGATAATCAAGGTTCTACTGTACAACCATAGATTGCTATGGTATAGTAATGATACTGTAACCGTGGAACCTTGATTATCAATTCAGAAAATGGGCGTGTCCCCATGCGCATTGCAGCTGTTACTACGGAGACAGGTCTGCTTATCTCGTGCGCATGCAGATGTGGCACACTGCTGTTCAATTAAGTGGGTGGATCAAAGCGTGGTTAATCTATTTGATTCTCTGGACTGCCCAAGCTGCTGTAATCAGAGATTGAAGAGAGAGGGATATGAAACTTGATGACGTGTACATACAATTCGTGTTGCCCAAACTGGGCGTGGCACGTTGTCTTCACTGCAAGTTCTATGTAAAATCCTGTAAAATACTTTGTGGGACTGTATCTCTGGGACTCGCTGCTACATATAGAACAAAGTTGATATTAAATGCAAGAGTGGACTGTTGGGAAGTGTAATAGCTCCTCAGCTAAAAGCCAAGAGACAGCTTGTTCGATCACTTCAACTTTTTTGACCTCTTGTACTAGCTTGTCCTGGAGCAAAATTTTGCAAAATTGTACGCTAAAAATCGATTATACTTTCAGTATCAGAGCGACCTAGCCTTTGAGAAAGGCACCAGTCCATATAGCTAACATTAAAACTCATCACTGAACCATCTTATGAAAACCAACTTGCTTTCTGCTACAGTCCCACAAAGGCCAATAAACCAGGGAATCTGGCGTTCTGGATTTTATTGCCACCAAATATATTTTAAAACAATCTGTGGCTAGTCAATTGTATGATCATACAGTAATTTATCAAACACTTCTAATTACCCCGGACACTCTTTTGGGAAATTTGCACTCCAGTGCTTTAATATACTAAATATCCGGACAATACCTTGGGTTACATTCATAGACGTCAAGTAAGACTTAGAGTGCTGCAGTTAGATAGTTTTGAGTAGCTAGTTATGCCTCGGTGCGCATGCGCAAGCGAGGTATACGGTAGTGTGTGAGTGTGAGTGTGAGTGTGTGTGTGTGTGTGTGTGTGTGTGATTATGAAGTTGATTATGAAGTTGAGGGCTAGTAGAACCTTCACTGCGTTCGGGATACTACAACCAGCCCTTTGGGCTTCTAAATCATGTAGAAACTTCCTAAACAGTTTCTAACTATTATAAAGATCTCATAGCGTGACAAAGAAGGTTTTGTACCTCTAGCTCTCTTCACAAAAGTCAAAAATGTATTTTTCTTTTCCAACTGATGCTCACCATTAGGGAGGCTCTGAATATCTTTTAGTGATCATAATTCATGAAACATTGTTTCTCGCGTGTTGAGCAACCATAATTTAGGCGCCAGCTTGGGCTGAACGCAATTTTTTGTGCTCTAAAGATACGCCACTCAGAAGTGGAATTAATTTCTGGTGCTGTAATTACATCAATTCATAGATAGAGCAAAGAGGGATTGGCAACAAAATCGACCTCGAATAACCATCCGTGTTGCCCCGGCGTTACTCGAGGCTGTCTACTTCAACGTAGGAAGACAGCCTCGAGTAAAGCACAGGCTGGGAATGGTTGAGGAGACAACTGATTGTCTTACTGTCAGTATAACAATCCTGCTGCTGATTTTAGACTTCATTTCCATGCTTGAGGCTATATGTGATCCAGGACACTACTTAGATAGACAATCTTAGCTATATTATAGGTGCTATTGGTACATAGCCATAAAAAAACGGTGAAAAAAGCGCTATGTACCTGTAGCTCTTTCTCAACAATCTAGAAACAATTTTGGGAATTTCCACATAATACACATCATCAAGAAGCATGGAAATGAAGTTTTGGGGGGTCTTAGAAAGCTCTGTGTAAGGCCTCAAATAAAAAAAGTGTTTCGCGGCGTTACGGTGGGGTAGCCTCGAGACCAGCCGTTCGTTATCTGAAAGAATGCCTGGTCAAGTTCCAATGTAGCACTCGTCCTATGGTCCAGGAATTTCTTGGACTGGTAATTGCCCGCAAAGATCTGCCCAAGGTGTATTACCCATGAATATCATTATGATGCTATAAAACGCTGACTCAGCTAGAACGAGTGCTACATTGGAACTTGACCAGGCGTTCTTTCAGATAACGAACGGCTGGTCTCGAGGCTAACGGTGGGGGGGGGGACAACATGCCCACGCATCGTTTTAGGATTAAGCCACACCCCCTGCACAAAAGTCTACGTTTTAACTTCCGTTGCCAATCCCTCTCTTCTTTATCTAGCTCTATGTTATAGTTAGAACATGGGCATGAGGTATCTATGTGTTATAGTGTCCCAAAGCTCGAGGGCTTTAGCCCGAGGGATGAGGGACACTATAACCATAAATATCGAATGCACATGTTCTAACTGATTTAGATCCCAAAACCTATTGGCTACTAGAAATGCACTAGCTTAGCAACAGTCAACCTATATAAACAGCCAACCTAGCAACTGCATCATTAGTCTCAGTTTTGAAAACTAATATCTAAAGTTGGCATCTCTGTGTCTCTACTAAATCTGTGGTCTCTATTCAAGTCAACCCTGTTCCTCCACCTCAGTTTGATTGACAAAATTATAGTCCTAGCTCCACCCACAAAACGGAAACATCCAGCTCCTCTCCCAGTTTTGCAGCAAACAAGCCCCAGCACACTTCCCAAGAAACGAGCGGCTCGTACTACTCTCACAAAGCGAAAGGAAGACACCTAAGCTATAATTTACAGCAAACAAGCCCAGCAAACGAGCGGCTCCTATACTACTCTTGAACAAAGCGAAAGGAACTTAGGAAGAAGCCAAAGCTAGAATCCCAGCACTTCCATACATCCAGCTCCTCCCCCATGCAGCCTTGCAGCAAAAAAGCACAGCACACTGCCCAAAATTACTAGATAATTTAAAGCATCTAGCTACAATAATTTTTATGTTATTACATGTGTATCTTCTTGTGTAGTTTGTAGCCCAGAGCAATCTATAGTACCGGTACTATAGCTCATAGTTCCCTGCTAAATACACTCAAATGGGATCTAAATAATAGTTAGACACTGTTTTGGAGGTGTCTATGGGATTTAGAAGCCCAAAGGCACTGATTTAGTATCCCGAGCATAGCGAGGGTACTAAAGTGGCTGAGGGCTTCTAAATCACATGGACACCGACAAAAGCAGTGTCTAATGCACCTATCAATGGCAAGCCCCACCTCCCCCAGTACGGGCACTAGGTGGGGCTTATGTGGGGATTTGATTATACATTTTGCCCCAGATGCAGGGAATTTGATAATACTGTTCTGCGCATGCGCAGTAAAAAATTAGCCATGTGCTAATTGCAACTCTATTCATAAAATATTATAAAATGTGCTAGAGAAGGCTAAATATAGAAGCTCTGAAGATTTAGCTGCAAGAAGAAGTGTGTGAAGAAATCTATCAGCTAATATAAAACAAGTGAGTGTCTGTCTGGTGCATGGTGCTCTGTAGCAAGCCTGTATTAAACTTATTGTCTGGCTTTAATAATTTTTTTTTTTTATATTCAAAGCCGAAGGTGATGTCACAATATGAGAAAAAGGTCCTAGTGACCTTTGGAGACAATCGGCGTCCAGTTTCTTTCCAAGGAGGGGTGACTAACCTAACGTTAAAGATCAAGGAACGTTTTTCAGACTGTGGGATAGAGAAAGACGATACCATTGTTCTTCAAATAAAGTCCAAAGAGTGGGGAGGAATATTTGTTGATATGGAACCGGATGAAGTCATTCCTGATAAATGTGTCATCAATGCTGTGTCCTCGAAGGTATTTATACCGAAAATGTGCATGCTATTAAATCTGTACACACAGGTCATAATTATAGTCTAGTAATGAAATAAACACCATTTTCACTTTACAAACGAGACTGTGCCCACTCCATCTACTACACAAGCAACATGCAGTGTCACAACCACAACCACACCGAATGTTGGACTGACCCAATTGAGATTGTCGTTCTCTGGAAACCTGAGGAAACCAACTGAAAACGTACATGATGAAATTATGTGCTATTAATACAAGTTATGTATCATTTGACTTTGTGCTAGCTGTTCTACATTTTATATTTTTGCCACCCAGTATGCCAAAAGTCTGTCGGTGCATCAGCAGACAAATTGCAGTGGTATCTGTGAGGACCCCCTCTAAATTCACTCCCAATGCCTCACATAGATCCAGAAAGACCATGGGGAAAAGAAAATTGTAAAGACTGTAAGGGGATCTGCAATGGTCACTATGTGGAAAGCTCGGATGGAAGTTACGCTCCACCCCCATCTGCAACATTGCAGAAAGCTTTTAACAGTACGTCTACCTTAGAGCCTGAACAATTGGCTGAGGCTGTTTGTCTTCCGGAGGCAGAAGTTGAAATTTGGCTCAAACATTTACAAACAGTAAAAGATAACCGAAAACTTGGTGCAGAAAAAAGAAGATGTCCTGTATAGCTGTGAGATATGTAGAAATGTTTATGAAGAACAGACGGAAGAAGTTGAAAACTGGATTGCATGTGATGTGTGTGACAGTTGGTTTCACTGGAAATGTGTGAATCTTTTGTCTGAACCTGATAAGTATGTGTGTAGCACTTGTACCATGTAATAAAGTGGATTGAATCTTTTGTTTGCCTGTATAAAGAGATAATAATTATAGCCAACCCGTATTAATTATGATTTATAGCTCATTGTAGGTGTCAATTCCCCAGGTAGAACTACGGGTTTTACCTAGGGATTTGACATCGAAGTTGCCCCCAGATATGGTGCAATTGAAATATGTATGTTTCAAATCCCCACCTATGCCCGTACTGGGGGGGGGTGGGGCTTGCCATTGATAGGTGCATAACTCATTTAGATACTAGTGCGCATGCGCAAACCGCTTGACTACAATACAATTACTTGACAACGGAATACTAGGTATACTAAGTAAATTTGTAGGTATACTAAGTCCCATAGTATACCTGCTCTGAGGCACTTTTCCCATGTACTTCCTAGACTCGCAAGCCGTCACTGTTGCAGGCGAACAGTACACTGGTCAAACTCCGTGTTGAGACTCGTGTAAGGTTTGCCACGATATTTGTGGCAACTAACCACATGCGGTTACCTCAAGATTGATGATAGTGACGTTTCACTAGAAAACTCTACGTATCACATGCAGTATACTGACGTCACGAAAACCGCAGCCACTTAGAATCTTATCTGATATGCTGACTGTGCAACACGAGTCTCAACACGGAGTTTGACCAGTCTACTGTTCGCCTGCAACAGTGATGGCTTGCGAGTCTATGTACTTCCCATGTAGATCTTATCAACTAGTGTCTAAGATCAATTACAGTACATAAATTAATGAATATTTTAACCTACACGTAAAATGGATTCCGACATATCGCTGTAGAAAACATTGCCTTGCTGCTGGACATTATGAGATCCCAAGACACTGCGTTGAGATAACGCACCAGGTTGAATTTGTAGTTGTAGATGAGACATACCGTACAGAAACTATGCTTCTGAATAAAGCACAAAGATCGAGGTATAATTATGACACTTCCGCATACTAGATCTAGTGTATACCCGTATACTACCTACGTTTCACCATATCTATGGTTTCACATCCACCCACGGAGCAGATCAGAGTCCACGGAGTGTAGTATCTCTGGTATCTACTATATATAGTAATACTACAGTCACACTCCTGGTCACATGCACAAGGACTATATACGCCTGGCTGTACTATACCATACCATGTACCAGTAGTAATGGCTACGAAGAAAGAAGATGTTGCTGAAATGAAGAATTTAGCCTGTATGGACCATTTATACCCCTTGCAATCCAGAAAAGTGAGGGCTCAAGCATTTGATTCAGAGGATATTGGTGTGACCTGTGATCTAAAAAGTATCTTTGTTAAACACCGCAGCGTTGCTCTTGAGGGTATACAGGGTGAAGTTAATGCTCAACAAAGAAATCCAATATGTGGTCAAAAAACATCCCTCACTAAGTGCGCTGCTATTGAGAAGGAGGTACAGAAGTTAATCAACAGGTATAGAGAAAATTCTGGAAAGTTGCGAGGATTTCTATCTGAGGTGAAATCGCAACCGGCGTGGCAAAAATTGCCACAGTGGATAGAACCAAGCAGAGCTACAGCTTGTTACAAGTGCAGTTGTCGTTTCCGCCCATTTTCAACAAAAACAAATTGCCGTATTGGTGGCCAAGTATTCTGTTCTAGCTGTTGTAATGATCAAATGGTAATCTTTGATTGTCCTGAAGGAACAAAATGGGCAATTAACGGAAAACAAGGTGGTCCTTCCACTATACCTAGTAGCTATACCCTAATTCCTGTGTGTTGTAATTGTTCAAATGAGTTGCAAGCTCTTTTATCTGATAACTGTACAACAAAAACCGACTTTATTGAACAGCTTCAAGGTTTGCACAAAGCGATTTCAAAACTTCAGTTTAAAATTGATTTAATTCTCCCAAAGTATTTAGTAATAGTAGATTCTCTAAGCATGGACGCTGGAAGTCCAAATTCGATTAGTGAAAAGAATCCTATTCAATTTGTGGCAAAAGCCCATTGCGATCTTCTCTACATATTTGACATGCAATCAACGAACTTTCAAAAGTTAAAATGTCTTAATCCGTGCTCAGAAACTGAGGAAAAATTGCAAAGCAATGTTGGACAGTGTTCCAGAAATTTTGTACAGGAAAAATCAAAATTCCAATTGGCCAAAAGTCGTCTAAGTGATATAATGCCATTGCAAGACTTAAAAAAGGTTCAGATGAATGTTAGCGAGAGGAACATTTTGCATATTTACAACAATCTTCAACGACTTGAATTTGAATTATCATGCCTTGCTCAAATCTACAAATTAAATGTTGACATAATGAAGACAATTCGAGTTACCAGGTGTTGCATTGAAGAAGAATGTAGTATCTACATTACAAAGGAAACAGTGGAAATCACAGTTTTGGTGCCAGCAGAGGAAAACCTTAGACTTATTACATTGGATCCACAAGTGACAAACCCAGAGAATGTACAATACATTATTATAAGCCAGATTTCTAGCTGTTTGGGAGAGTACCTGCAGCAATTACTAGACAAGACTACTGAGCAAGAATTCCCCAAAACTAAAAAAAGCTTACAAAATGCTAATCATGCACTTGATTGTTTGCAAATTACATCCTGTGTACATGTATAATTTATAGGTGCTAATAATAAGTGTTTTTGACATCAATACTAGTTGAGGGTACTAAAGGAAGATTAGACGATTTAAAATGTCTTCCAGAAGCAAATTTTAATTAAGAACTTTTGTCCCTGGCTATTCTGCGGAAGCCCAAAAGGGCACTAGTTAGGAAGGTCGGAGAGCATGTTATGCACATAATTATGCACATTATAGATCTACTTGTACTTTAAGTCCGACATGTGCAGTGGTTGTGTGTGAGTGATTAGAGGAGGTCCGACATGCGTGCACGAATCAGTGCATTGTGGGCCTGGACGTTATTACATGACATCAATGCACTGAACTTGTAGTGATTCGTGCACACATGTCAGACCTCCTCTGGAGTGTGACATTAATTATGCTGTGTATATTATTATGAGACACGATCACGTGCACCACTTTTTTGCTGAGCTGGCACAAAAATTGACTGAAGTTCTATCTAATGTTGCACGGTCATTATAGAGACTGAAGGCAAACTTTTTTATTACAGCAGTTTTAAGCACCTTTGCAACACATGAACACAAGCATAAAACCACAATGTACTATTGTAGTAAATTGTGGTTACTCAAATGGGAGACCATTTGCAGTACTGCCAGTCCAGTGGTGTACTAAAAGTAGGAACCAGGCCCCTAACACTGCATGCTTGCTTTTTACCCAAGCTCAATTGAATCAAAGATCAAGCTTTTAATTGTACCAAATACACCAATCAATACCAGAGCATGCAATTTTTTTAGGGGACTACCCTAAGACCCCCTTGCAGGCGCACTTTAATGTGTGCACATGCGTATCAGCTCCCCTTCCAAACTATCCATGCTCTCTAAGTGATAACTCTCTTCCTACGCCACTGCTATCACTGCTGTCAATAATTATGTTCACATTTCAAATTGCTAGTTATTTTTTCTGTGTGATATGAAGTACACACCTCAGCTCTGGTACATCATTCTCCATCTCACATCTGTGGAGTAGGCCTTATTACTGCAACCCTGTATATAGCTAGATCTATAGTTGTTGTGTTAGTACACTGGCCAATTTTTATTTGGTAAGAAACCACTCAAGGCTAGCCTGCATGTAGTCCATGTTTACATCGTGATTTACCCATTTGTGTGTGTGTTGCAAAGGTGCTTAAAACTGCTGTACGCAGACGTTAGGAATGTCACATGATTGATGACCGCGTGGCCAACCTCTGATAAGCTTTGACCCTAGATGGGCGTGCCCGTCTACCTGCTACATGTACCTTGCTTGATTCACATTTTCAGATTCTTTGTGTGTGCTATAATTAGAACGATACCGATTAAAAGCTCGAAAACATCTCTCTGCTACTCCTCGATCTCATGCTCAGAAATCGATAATTACGAGGATATCTAAAATGTCAGTGGCAAGTACAACTTCAGAGTATCTACTAACAGCGATGTTAAACTACACTGAAAGAACCAATGGCAATGGGGCACCAACTGTTGATTCATGTGTAGATTGCTCAGCCTCTAGCTCTCTGCTCAAGTCACCAAAACTTGACTCAGTCTCTGTACCAAATTCATTGGATTGTGAACAATTAGAAGCACGATCACAGTCTGAACCTATGCTTGTAAAACTCAATGAATCACGTTGGAATCCCATTTCATCTGCTTCAAAATGTGCAGACCCGAAATGTAGGAAACGTTTTACATCACTTCTCCATCGTCGACGAAACTGCAGTATGTGTGGCGAGGTATTCTGTCGGGGTTGTACAATTTATAGGCGCAAAATTTCTGCAAACGCAAAGCCTGATCCTCTTGGAACCTTTTTTAATGTGTGCAAGTGCTGCTACTATCTTGAATCTGATTATGGCATGTCTACTGACCTCTTTAAAGAATTTAGTGAACACCGGAGTGCAATGTTTGGGCTGAAAAACGCTGCAGTCAATACAGATCTACGAAATCCACTATGTGGTCAAAAATTATCTGCACTAAAATGCATATTGCTGAAACTGGAAGTACAAAAGCTGTCGGAAGGCTACAAAGCAAATACTGGTCTACTACGAGGAATTTTATCAGAAGTTAAGGTTCCTGCATGGCAAAAGCTACCACGGTGGGTGGATTCTAGAAAAGCTTCTGGCTGCTTTAACTGTGGACACACGTTTGGCTTACTGTCTGGAAAGTTAAAAAAGCTCAATTGTCGTGTTGGTGGCCAAGTGTTTTGCTCTGACTGCTGTAAGGATGAAATTGTACTGTATTGTGAAGATGAAGAGATCAAGTGGGCAATTAACGGGAAACAAGGAGGCCCATCTGTGACACCCAGCAGCTATATGCTTTTGCCAATTTGTTGCCACTGTTCTCATGACTTACAAGCGATTGTTCCTGAACAAGTACCTTCTTCCTCCCAATGTACAAGCTACCTACAAACACTTCACCTCAGGCGTCAAAAACTCTCAAAGCTTGAAGAAAAAATTGAAACTGCTCTACCTGAATACATGAAAGTTGTGGATGCCTTAGATGTGACCAACAATAGTCCCAGGTCTATAAGCGGACGTAATCCACTGCAAATTCTAGTTAAAGTTCAAACTGACTTGTCAGATGTGTTTTCGTCGCTAGCTGTTCAAAGCCAAAGCCTGAAACATCTAAAGCCTGAAACAGAAACAGAGAAAAAACTGCACAGAAACGTAACGATTGGTACGTATCGGTACTACAGTGAAAACATGTTTCAATTCAGGTTATTCAAAAATCGATTGTGTGAGCTTATACCAACGGACCACCTAGAAGAAATCCAACAGAGTGTAAGTCAAAGAAGCATGGAACGTGTCCATGTGTACCTTCAGCAACTTATGTTTGAGCTCCTAGACCTGAAGAAACGATACTATTTTAATGACGACTTCTTTGAGCCAATAATGGATACAATTAGAAGTATGGAAGAAGAGTTAAGGCCTTTTCTGGAGTATCGAAATGAAAGCTGGGAAAAACATGCTAAGTGCTCTCTCGACTTCGTCAGATGTGAGCTTGAAGCAGGACATCGAGCATTAACATTAGATGCCAAACTTAATGATCAAGCACTTGTTCGATGTATTGTTATCGGTCAAATATCAAGCCGATTGCATGAGTGTTACAGAGAATTGCAAGCAAAGACTATTGACCGTGAGTTTTTGAAGACAAAACAAAGTGTCCATGATGCCTTTGTGACAATAGATAATTTGCTGGCTCAGTAACACATAGTAGTATTATAATGACATTATTGTGGTGTTATTCAAATCGCTATTTATAGTTATACAAAAATACCTGCGTGTGCTATTGGTGGACATAACTTCTTAATAAATTATTGGTTTAAAAATGACTCAAACTAAGATAACAATCATGCTCTATATTGTTAAGTTTACCTAGACAGAGAAGGAGGTGTCAGTCCTGGGAGACCTAGTGCTTGCAGTGACCCTATCCTAATTGAAGTATTTGGAGATTCACTCGTGACATTCAAAGAAGGAAACATGTCATGATGAGGTGTACCAAAAGGGGGCAGAATGTTTGAAATCGGACTAAAAAGTTTCAATGGTGTACTACACTTCATGCTTGGAGAATCAAGGGATGTAGATGGTCGGAAAGGCGTGAAGATTCCACTATCCATATTAGGGTCGTTTAGAGGAGTGAGAGGTGACGGCACAATATTTGAGCCTGGTCGTCGTTTTGGAGTACCACAATGTGGAGACACAAAATTAGCATAAAGAGGTGATAAAGATATCCCTCCAGGTCCAATTTCTATGTCATTGACTATATCTTTGAGTGGCGTAAGTAGTGATGAATCGAGGAAGCTGAGACTAATATCGTGCTCTCTTGAGGGGGTAGTCATTGCAAACATAGAGCATTGGTGACCAGTAGAAGATCTACAACAATTTTCTTTGTTTGTAGTATGCCATGATTTAGAAGATCGACAACATTTATTGACCAAGATTTCTCTTCTTTTTTTCCGCTTGGGTGTGAAGATTGCTTCAATGGTGGCCTCAGAATTGATAGAGTCATCATCGTCAGTATTTGGACTTTGCCTGTGTATGTACACTTTAGGCAGCTGCTTAGCATAGCTATGGTCGATTAAATGTAAAGGTATACAGGTGACCTTATGTTCGGCTATTTCAGAAGATTTCTGCAATATTATAGATTCATCTTCAGATGATTGCAAAAGCAGCACTTCTTCTTGATGTGGAATATAGCCAACAGTATTACTAACAGAAAAGTATGGTCGGTTAGTAGCAACTCTATCTGATCTAGGCAAAACAGGGATAAATTGCCCTCGACTCTTAACTGTGTGAGTGGTTGGCGTTCGATTGTAAACTGACTCAGGATCAATAACTGGAGGTTGAAAAGTGGAAAAAAGGGGGATGGCTCGCTTCAGTTCATCTTCCCCATCTGCCAAGAGAGTCCAGTATGACCCATTTCCTCTTCGAGGTGGATACTGGTACACTTTCATGAACATTCCCTTTCGAATAGAGAGATTGTGGCGAATTGAATTCTGCAAAGCAACAATAAAAAGGTGCAATCAAAGTTAATTAGCAATGTGTGGGCTGAGTACTACCTCCCTAACCCTAACCCAGGCGGATTTTTCTTTAGAAAGATATGGCCAGGTATCTTCATGTGCGCATTTGCTTTTATTCTCCGAATCTGAGGAATCTCGCTCTTCTACATATCTATAGCTGGTTGAGAAGGCTTGCACACTATTCTGAGGCCAGAAGAGGCTCTCCTCTACATCTGGATATCTGAGTTTGGTTCCGTATAGGCTATGGCAAGTTTTTGTGCTTCCTACTGCTGCTTGAGAAGCCTAAACAAAATTTAATACAAACACTATTTTGTACAGACATGACATAACTCCTCTATTATATACCGTATAATATGCTTGATCAGGAGCCGCGGCTACTAAATGTTTCATTTTGCTGGAAGAGGAGGCTACAATTCAAGAGGGGCCACTGTTCAAGAGCGGCGTTTATTAGCTCCAGATAATTTAGTTTGTCATCAAAAGTTATTTTCACCTGCATAAACTTGAACTCTGCCATGAGAAAGTCTTTGTGAAGCACTAACAAGCTGCTACTCATAGCTACGTACATGTAGCTAGCTGCTAGTAATAATTTTTTTGGCTGCCACGTGCAGAAATGCTAGAGTCAAAGTTCACTGAGGCTACTATTTGAGAGCGGCTACTAAATGTTTCATTTTGCTAGCAAGGGAGGCTACTATTTGAGTGCGGCCTTTATACAAGAGCGGCCTCTGATCGAGCATATACGGTAGGCTATAATTATTATTCTAGGGCTAGGATTGTCCAATTAGCAGCAGAGAAACTATTAAATATTCGAGTTTTCCACGCGTCCCTCTCCATGATAGCTATAATTATGCAAAGCTCGCGGCATCAGTAAAACTGAGTAATGCCACAAAGTACAGTTCTTTAGTTAGACACTAGTTGATAAGATCTACATGGGAAGAACATGGGAAAAGTGCCTCAGAGCAGGTATACTATTAGCCTCCTTCACCGGCCTTCATAGAAAAGAAGGCCTGCTATCGACTGCTTGCGCATGCGCCAAATTATTGGATATTTTTTCCTGTAAAATTTCTAGAGAAAATATCCTAAAAGTCATACACAGAGCTATATAGCTAGCTAGCTAGAGACAGAGCTGTGTAGGTTTGTTGTACAGCTATTTTCTTCTGCAGTAGCAGTAGTATAGTAGACTGTCACCAACGTTAGTGTTAAACGGGCGTGGACGTCCATATAGGCTCTTGTCAGCTTTCACTCCGTTCAGACGATCGTCATCCACACTGTTGCAGGCTGTGAGTCTTTTGTTAACATAGCAGGCTATCAGAGAATGCTATCCGATGGGCTAGAAACCTTCAATCGAACTTTCTACCTACTTCCTTCAATCCACTTCCGTTCGTTGTGATGTCATAGTTTACTGAGCATATACGATGTTATCCAAAGCCCCCAGATACCGAGGGGATATTAGCGCATGCGCAAGCAGTCGATACCAGGCCCACTTCCCTAAGTGAAGTGGAAAGTGCGGCATGGGATCGAGGCTAGTATACTATGGGACTTAGTATACCTGCAACTTACTTAGTATACCTACAGTGTAGTATTCTGTTGTCAAGTAATTGTATTGTAGTTAAGCATTGAGCGCATGCGCACTAGTATCTAAATGATTAGACACTGTTTTGTCGGTGTCCATGTAATTTAGAAGCCCTCAGCCACTTGTAGTACCCTTGCTACGCTCGGGATACTAAATCAGTGCCTTTGGGCTTCTAAATCCCATAGACACCTCCAAAACAGTGTATAACTATTAATAATTATATCCTGTTTTCATGCGGTTGCTAGGATGGCCACGGGATAACTAGGATAATTCCCTCTGATATTTCCCCAGACATGTTTGCTACAAGATCATGTAGATAATTTTATCTACTTTTTGTATTTTTTAAACTTGTGCAGGCTGCCATATTAAAACCAATGTTTGGTTGCTTTTACAAAGTCAAAGATAGTGAGGAGATGATAGAAAGCTAGTGCAGTCCAAGTGCTAGTGGGAGCCTGTGAGCCTTGCAAGGCTCCACTCGTACTGTACTATACTCTGCCTTGGCACTGCACTATTGCACTGCACACTGTCTGGCTCCAGCTCTGTGGGTATGGGTGGCTGTAGCAGCTTGTGAGGTTTTAGTCATGGAGGAGGAGTCAGGGCGGGGCTCAGAGTGTTTCCTAGATCAGCATTTCTTGACAGCGTGGCAATAAAGAATTCCGTGTCGAACGGTAAGCAATAGTATCTGTAGCTAGCTAGCTATTGACAGAGCAAGCTTCTCCTCAATGCTTTTTTTGTTTTCTGATAGTTGAACGTGAGTTACCATGGTAGAGGAGTAAATGCGCAATTATAGCTAGCCGATATATAACACTCATACTATGGTTGCTAGGGATTTATGGCACCGTAAACCACACCTCGCCCTCGGGCTTGGTGGGTTTACTGCCATAAATCCCTAGAACCATAGTATAACTATATTTAGTGCCTCCGACTCGTTCAAAACTGTAGAGCACACAATGGCCATCTGACCATTTAAACTGATAGAATGAGCACTGTCACATGTTTTGAAAACACAGACTTACCTTCCAGGCTTTAGCTGCCGGAGTACGATAGAAAGGAAAAGTATTTTCGATCCACTTATAAATACCGCTCAATGTCAGCATTCGTTGTGGAGTACTGCATATAGCCAGTGCTATGAGAGAAGCATACGACAAAGGGGGTTTATTGCTGGTTCCTTTCTTTACACTGCAGTAATCCAGCTTCTTGCGACAGCTTTCCTTTGTTTCTACTGTTTCATCTGCAAAGATAGTAGCTCTACGTTTGCGAGACTGTATACACCGCATTCCTGGTATCTCATCCCCTAGACAAAGAGAAAAATAGTACAAAGCATGTAAAATTTCTTGAACTTACCGGCATCCATTTTTTGAAGCCACTGCATGTCAGTCAGACTATCATCCATTGCTTCACAACCAAAGTCAAGACCAGAGTCATTTTCAGACAACGGTTGAGATACAACAGAAATATGAGGGGCAGTGGTTCCTTGGTCCATTTATACGTAAGATTTCAGTATGCTGTAACTAGAAGTATCGGATTAAAATGTGATAAAGATGATAAATTGTAAAGTGCTCCTGGCCTATTTTATATAAAAAAATTTAAGGTACTAAAACTGGTTGCTAAGGGAAATAAGTTAGTGTATAACAAACTTACTACTGGTCCTAGGTTGTTGTTTTTAGTGAATGTCAAAAGCAGAGGTAAAGTACACAAATACGACTTCAACTAGATAGCTAGCTAGCGCTCTATAATAAAAATAATTTTTAGCAATCCATGAGAGCACTTTTCTGATCTTGAATTTAAACCGCGGTTTTATGGAAACGTTTTCTGCGCATGCCTGGAATTATGCTTTTGCTAACCTCGTTCCCAGGCTGAGTTGTCTAATATTTTATTAATAAAAGCGAAAACTCGGCCTGAGAAGCAGTTCACATGATCATTTTACATTTTGCAGTAAAACCTCGAAAACTATCCGCGTTACGCCCTATAAACGAGGCTATTTTTCCGGGTAACTCCCTCAAAATAAGTTACCAATCCCTCTTCCCCTTAATTCTATGATACATGATATCAGATTAAAGTGCACGTGTATTTTCTGGTGAAGGATCTTTATGCTGCAGCTAGCTGATCTGAAGTGAGAGATTGAAAATGAAACTTGGAGTTAGCCTTGTATGTGCTTTGCTTACCGTTGCTCTGTGCGATTCTGGTCATATTGGAAGGATAGTGAGGTATTCTAAATCCATGATAGTAAATGGCTTATAATGGATACCTACAGTTACTCAGAATATATAGCTGTTGTCTAAGTTAAGTGGTGTAGTACAAGCTGACAAAACCACAACACAGCAACATTTCTCTGAATATCGTATAGTACTGGTAATGTTATTCACATACCTAGTATAGTACTGGTAATGTTATTCACATACCGTAATTGATGTAATCACAGCACCACGTCAGCAACAGCATAAATTTTTAGGTCCTAAAAGAAGCGCCAACCGTTGCTGGAATTATTTTTTTTCTGGCGCTTATAAAAAGGCTTGTTTGAGACAATCATCGACCCTTCACACTTCTAAACAAACTGTCTAACACATACAGTCAATGAATGTTGTTCACAAGTCACTCACAAGCTCAGCTCTCAATGGTGCAGCTAGCAAGTTAAACTGAGCTAGACCACGCCCATTTTCTCTACAAATTCTAAGCACCACCATAATTTAGGCGCCAGCTGGGCTGAACGCAATTTTTGGTGTTCTAAACATTGTGCCACTCAGAAGTGGAATTAATTTTTTCTGGCACTGTAATTACATCAGTTACGGTATTTGGTCAAACCACTTGTAGACAACAGCTCTTCTACACAGTTAGATGCTCTTTCCCTTTATGTGCTCCTGCTTATAACCAACCAGTCCCGAGGGCGTATTTAAAAAAATCTAAAGCCTTTTATTCCTCGAGGTAGCTGCACTAGGGATATGTGTGTGTCTGTCTGTATTGCTCAACGGTTGCAATGCGACAACAACTAACGGCTTCTAGCCACGTTCTCTTGGATTTTGGTTCGTGAATTTGCCAACTAAAGCTTTGTTCTCCAGTGATGGCTAATTTTACAGTGACGACTGTTGCGTAGCATCATCTGTTCGTACAAAGTTTCTATTGAACTTTTGAGTTAGCCTTGCACTAAAGCGCTAGCAATCTACTGTACTGTCAGAGGTGCAGCCATTGCGAACTTTAACCTATTGGCTGTTGTGGATAGGCCTACACCCTTCTTTTTGCGCATGTGCATTCAATCCACGTGTGTGAGATCATCCTGAGTTCTTCTTCTTTTCATAAGGTCCTGGTAAGCCACGAAACACTACTACCAAGGGCATATGAAGAGAAGAGGGCATGCAACTACAATCTATCATATTATAAATGGGCGGGGTCTTATATCTAAAAATAGTAAAGAATGCGTTGCACGTGCACCGTTTTTGTGCGTGCACGGTGCAGATATACAGAAACTTACAGAGAAAGTAGCTATTCTAGCTAAGCTAACATACTGCAGATGATTGTAGCACTCTATACTAGTAGTAAATGATGCTAACAATGCTCAGTGACACTAGAAAGTGAGTAGCATAGTCGTACTAGAAGCAACCAGCCAGAAACCACAAACTTTGAGTTGTTGCCTCAAATCCTTGGTTTCTTTGACTCCTGTAGCAGGTATAGCAATCATAGTGTTAAATAGCCTCGATTCCAGGCCGCTAAGAGAGGGCCTGGTATCGACTGTTTGCGCATGCGCCACCTATTACCCAGAAAGTGGGTAATTCGGATACCATTGTATTTTGCTCAGTAAAACAATGACGTCACAACGAACGGAAGTGGATTGAAGAAAGTGGATAGAAGTGTGATTGTAGCCCGTGTGATAGCATTCTAATAGCTACCCTTAGCCTACTATGTTAACAAAGGACTCACAGCCTGCAACAGTGTGGATAACAATCCTCTGAACGGAGGGGAAGGCTGACAATAGCCTATATGGATAGGCCACGCCCATCTGACACGAACCTTGGTGAAAGTCGACTCTATCAGAAAGAAATTGCTGCTGTAACCAATACAGCTCTGTCTCTAGCTAGCTAGCTATATAGCTCTGTGTCTGACTTTATGAAGAGTATTCTTTGTCTGTATATGTTATTCAGGATATAATTCAGGTAAAATTCAGTTTAATGGGAAACATTACGGGAATATTACCCAATAATTTTGCGCATGCGCAAGCAGTCAGTAGCAGGCCTAATTGTTTAGGCCTTGAGAAGGAGGCTAAGTGTTAAACTACTACGACTCATAAACTAACAGGATATGTTATACAAAAGAGATAAACGAGCTAATGGTAGATAAAAAGTGCCGACTCAACAGCTTGGATGGGTTTGAATCAGAGGAGCTATAGGCTGGAATCACTTGACCTTAGCTAATTAAGGTCCTAATTGGATTTATCCAAACTTCTCTTGCAGACTACTTCAAGCCTAGTTTTTAGTTCTATCAGTTTAAAACGTTATTTTTCATGGGGGGTCAAATTTTATTTTCGCCAATTTTGCTCAGAAGCAGAGATGCAAGTCTCAAAGCCAGCTATGCAGTGACCTCGAGAACAAGCCGCTCATAATATCGAGGCTAGTACAAGAGCAAGACTTTTGATTGTATCTAGCAAAATTGGCGAAAATAAAATTTGACCCCCTCTGAAAAATAATGTTTTATACTGATAGACACTAAAAACTAGGCTTGAAGTAGTCTGCCAGATAAGTCCAATTAGTAACCTTAATTAGCTAGCTAAGGTCAAGTAGTTCCAGCCTCCTCGAGCCTCTGGGTTTGGATATAGTATAACCTGCTGACTCATCAATAATATGATGCACAGCATACATAGTGAGTTGCATGCCCTCTTCTCTTCATACGCCCTTGATGCTACCATGTAGATACACAACTCTTTCTTATTCATTGACAGGAAATGCAAAATACTTCTATATTGTAGATCTACATGCTATCCTTGAAGATCCATTCATCAAGCCATCAGATAGAAATCTGAACTCCTCTCCTGTGTGAAATTGCAATCAACAATAATCATGTAACATAATAACGTATCATTATAATATACAAAGCAAACTATAATTACCTCTTCTAGACCACTCTAATAGTTTTTGAGCCAGCATTAGCACAGCGCAGCTTGCACACTCGTTTACCTTTAGAACCTTAACCTCTCTTAGCTTTTACAGTAGTACAGCCACCATGGCCCAATAAGATAGGCGAATGTACTGTAATACAAGAGCTGGCACAGTTTGTGTACAACCCCCCCCTAGTCTCATGAATCAGCCGTCCTTCCTAAGGGAGAGACCGTCTGAGCACTATACATGAACTCGCCACGGTAGAATTTCAATATGACTACTCACAAGTATCAGGTGACTGGAGACAGCAAATTGAGCATACAGTGATATGGCTCAGAGGAGGTAGGAGGATGTAGTCGGGCGCCGCCGCCCTCTACTGTTGAGGTCGGGAATCAAGCCTTTCCATAGTTTTGTTCTGGCCTGTTGCTCAATAGTACATGTATCATGAAGTCGTCCATTCTAAGTTTGTGGGTGCTAGCCAATAGCGATAAATATCATAAAGTGGGTGTTTGTCATCAATCCAGCGTGTGAAAAATTTACACATGAGTAGATGTATAATCAAGACAATCCACAGTAGAACAAAACTATGGATAGTCTTGATTCCCGACCTCCTTCCATGCAACGGTAGAGGGCGGCGGCCCTGACTAGGAGGGATGTTGAGATCACGTGCTAACAGAGCAATTAAAAAGTTTAACTATGCCGAGTCTGCGCTATGTTTCTGTCTAGTCAGCAGTTTTAGAAATGGCTACTGGCCATGAACGGTCTGGCTTTTTCCTCACTCAAATTGTACAACATTAATCCTGCACCAGCTTCTGATTTAGTTAGTTAGTTAGTTAGTTATATTTAAGTTTTTTAGAAAACTGAAATTTATAAACCAATATAAGTGAATAAAGTAACTAAATTAGTTACTATATACAAAACTAAGAGTAAATTACTATGTTCTAGAACATAGTAAACTAATAGTAAACTATCATACGATAATTAAACTATATTCATAATATATGAATAGAGTTATAAAAGTACAAAGTACAGTAATTAGTTTAACGTCATAATTAGGACAAATAATACTAAGATAGTATCTAGTAAAAGTGTTCGTATTTAAAATACCGTACAGCATGTATATTTCGAGGATATAAACGTTTGCGGTTTTCACTGATCAAGCATGTACCGCGGACATTATACATGCTGCAGAAAGTTGCTATTCTGCAAAAATTAAATCCATGAAAACCTCTCTAACGGTCAATCCGCGAAAGTTTATACCCTAGAAATATACCTGCTATATGTATGGTACTATAGATCCTGAGGCTTCTCTTCTTGGATTGGACAGAGTTTGGTATGTAAATGATCCTCTGGATTTTTTACTGCTTATCTCTAGCTCTTGATATTTTATGTACAACTAACTGCAAACAGACACAAAAATAATGCTGACTCAGCACATTTGTTGCTCTTTTCGCACGTGATCTCCACATCCTTCCAACCTCCTCTGAATATGTCCTATATGCAGAGAAGGGAACAGCTAACACACATAAATTATCAGAACAACTTCGATCCCAATTTTGTAGGTTATCTTGCCTTGGTTTGCTAATAGCTCTCTGTTTGTAAGAGTACCATATAGCGTTTATATTTCGAGTGTATACGCGGTTTTCGCTAATCAAGTACGTACCGCGAACATTTATACTCACGAATTTAATATCGCATTCTGCAGAAAGGCTGCTATTCCGCAAAACCTTTCTAACGGTCAATCCGCGAAAGTTTATACCCTTAAAATATACCTGCTATACGGTATGACCTACAACTTTTTCTCAACTCTTCGATCTTTTCTGCTGAGCACTACATAATTATGACAAGAGCAACGAATAGAGTCCAGAGTCTATATACATGTACTTATAATAAGCAAAATGTTCTTATCATTCTTTATGCATTAGTTTAAACCCGAGGTGTGTGGGTGGCCACGTGTTATTGTATATAGTAGTCGTTTGGTTTGTTTGTTAACATGTAATATTGTTGTTGTCAATGACATGTTCATACTATGGTATTTTGGCTAATAAATAACCATAACAGTACAGAAGAAGCTGATTTTGATTTTCCTAGTCCACAGTGCATGTCTCATGCACCACTAAATCACTGTTCTCAACCTCTTTTCTTTTTTTTAACTCTTCTCTAATTATGAGTGTGTACTTGGATTTTTTTGTTTCTGGTCCTGCTTTGACATTGAAATCAATATTTCAGAGCAAATTAAGGCATATGCTGTCAGTGCATAAACTGACGCAAAACTATTGATCTTGAGAGTGTCTTTGTGGGTTTTACAGGTTTTATAATTATATTCATAGCGAAATTTGTATGCGCGTGTCAACTGATTTGAGGCTGTGGGTGGGCGTATTTTTGAGTAAAACTTTGCCAATCATAAAAATACGCCCAAGCTATTCCCTCTCATGCCTAAAGTTATTACAGAAAAGGATGGGCGTATTTTCGCGAGGGTCGCAGAAGATTTTACTTTCCTTAATTATCCTTTCTTTTCCCTCCAAATTAATCCCGTATTTTACCTTCCTTAATTGTCCTTTCTTTTCCCTACAAATTAATCCCGTATTTTGTCTTATTGAAACTGGATATTGTGACAAAGAACAAAGAAAGAACACCCTGTTTAATATGGAGGCTATGTATAGACACAATTTTAGGCCACTTGAAAAAAGAATGCCAGAACTCCTTAGTGCTCAATTAGAACAAAATACCCAAAATGTTGACTCGGCACTGTAATGTGAAAAGAACTGTATGCACTTAACCTTGTATCAGTAAATCATCAGAGTGTCGTACACAGAATTCCCCTGCATCCTATAAGTCATGACTTGTCTGCTTTGGAGAGATATGCCTTGGCAAGAAAGGCCCTACAAGTGAAGTATTCAAGTCACGTTCTAGGAGATGCACCTGAACCTCTCACGAACTATCTTGATGTAAGCAGGAGTAGATAGTACTAGATAGAACTGCAGCACCGGCACGGGGTGTGGATTTATAGTAGCTAGGTGTTGTAGGAAATGGTTTAGGGTTAGTTGTAATATTTAAGCATTTCCACATTGTGTGCTGTGTATTGTGTGCTGTGTATCGTGATCCAATAATACGACTGAAATATCTTCCTTGTTTGTTCCAATTCCTTAGGCTGAGTATTATGGAAACATCACCATTGGGACTCCTGGACAGAGCTTCCAGGTTATATTTGATACTGGATCCTCCAACCTCTGGGTGCCATCTGCACAGTGTAAATCAGATGATTTAGCATGCAGTAAGTTTTGTGGCTCAGCTTAAAAGGTATATATATATACCTTTTAATATATATATATATACATATACATAATTGTATCGCAACGTAAGTATAATTATAGCCTCTCTACATATACTGCCCATAATAAAAACCGCTCTCAAATAGCAGCTTCAGTTGACTTTGGCTCAATTAGGCAGATTTTGTTTGTTGTCAAACTGACATTTACTGGCTTGTTTGCGAGGCACTACATTGTGTACGTTCAGCCCAGAGGTGATGATAATCATGCGTAGAGACACAAAATGATGGTCACATGATTAATTAGGCGCACGCTTGTCGAACCTTCTCTGCGTAGAGCAAGCATTCATGCGAATAAATTAATAACCTAGTTTGGGGCAGCCAGTAAATATGGAATAAGCGAGTGGCCGCATTTCAGGGAAAGTTTTGTGCAGTAAATATCTAGCTGGCAATCTGTGCCAAACCAAATGGCCAGTATATATCGAGGTGGTTGTACTTCAGAATAGCGAGAGTCTGCTGTATCAGTGGCTGATTTTCTTATATTAAAGCTTTGTATCTAAGAAGCTTGAACTTACACCTTGGCCGGCTATAGCTATACACGGCTTTGATTCGAGACAGTGCTATGCAGACAGTCCTATGCGCACTCTATATACACAAAGACAGAAGATTCTGTTGTGAAATGTCGTTGCTCAAATGTGGGATTGATGTAGACAATTTCGTTCAAACTGATTTCAACGTGCATTCATGTGATTTAATTTTAATATATTTTCCCCCGACTATCGCCATCGGTTCAGTACTTTTGCCCACATAGACCTGTTGCAATACACTTACTACACCTGCAGAAACCCACCAGAAATACTACAGTAACACCTCAAGTACATACGTAGCAAATGGAAAGTCTTTTGCCATACAATATGGTACTGGCAACCTCTCAGGTTTTCTCAGTCAAGACACTGTCACTGTAAGTGTTGATCTAAACTTGTGTGTACAGTAAACGCAACTTGTGAACAACCAATACATGTACGTGATAGCACATTAGCTCTGATTGTAGTACACGGTTTTGCTGCATGTATGTTTAAGAGATTGCTAGTGTCGTCCCCAACTTTGTTCTTGTCAAGCTCTCAATATAGAGATGGGAGGCAATAAAGAAGGAAATAATGGCCGTTGAAATAAAAGTAAAGCCTGGTATGCAAAGTCGCGTGATCCACATACATTTTTATGAACGTAGATCGTGGCGTATAGATATTCTCGCGCATAGGGTACTCTCCCGCATTAAGACACTGCTACATGTAGAAAATCTAAGGCCAGGAGCAGAGATTAAGCTCAGTGCAGAACCAGCGTGCCTAGGTCTGATAGCAGGTAACTACTAAGCTACTGCTAGATGATAACGATAACTAAGCTATTAGTCTAGCAGATCTAGCATTCAGCATGACAAACATAGATCAATAAACCTGAATAGTAGAATCCAGCTACATGTAGATCTGCGTAAAACAAAAACACAATCTAGTACCAGTAGGTGTAGCTAGCTAGCTTGTATAACACATTGAACTGCTTGTCAATTCCAAGTCTATGCCCGGCCATGTACACAATTATAGTCAAAGATTAAGGTGGCCAGTCCAATATCTCAACTTCTATCTGCCCATGCTCAATTTCACCTTTCTATCGTCACGCGACTTCGCATACCAGGCTCTCCTTTTTCTTAACTTTACCTCCATTCCTCCTCCAATTAATACCGTACTTTAATTATCTTATTGAATGATTGTGACGAAGAACAGAAAAAAGGAGAGCCTTGGACCAAGGCTAATAGATTGCATACATTTATTCTGCTTTCCTTTAATTCACTCTAGGTGGCTGGTATAGCTGTGAAAAACCAGATATTTGCTGAGGCTACTGTACAACCAGGGAATACATTTGTCAATGCCAAGTTTGATGGTATCTTGGGGATGGCCTACAGTAGTATATCTGTAGACAGTGTTCCGACAGTGTTTGCTGATATGGTCACACAAAAGCTTGTTCAAAATCCTGTGTTTGGTTTCTATTTGAACAGGTTTGTTTTCTTTGAAACTTTGCGTGTGTAGTTAATTGACCTTTGTATGATCTCGTGTAGAGATGAAAAAGGCAAACTGGGAGGTGAACTACTTCTAGGAGGAACTGACCCCAATCGTTTTAGTGGGGATCTCAAGTATGTCAATCTTGATCAAGAAACCTACTGGCAATTCACCATGGACAAGTAAGTGATTTTTTTTGTTCGAATATTGTTCTAATGACCAGAATGTATGTTCATGTACTTTCACAAGCTGTCTTTTAATCTACCTGCAATATGTATAACTTAAGTTGTTAACATTATTTTGTGCTTTTGTGCATTGATCAACGAGCCTATCAGGAGCGTAGCCAGGATTTTTTGGAAGAGGGGGAAAAACTTATCAGCTGCGCAGTGCCGAAATTTTGCCAGAAGCCACGCCTCTTAATCATGGCGTTATAATTGACTATTCTGGGTGTTGCCTGATGTTTTATTTGCATACAAGAAGCTAGTGTAGCAACGAACAAGAACTGTCTATAGTCTATACATTTAGACCAGAATAGCTCACAGTTTAGGGACTAAATCGTTTTGCTTGCCTACTAAATCTAGCTAGCTAACTGCAGCAAGATTCGGAAGAAAGGGAGTGCTCAGCAAGATAATCAGCTACACTAACCTGAGCTGAGTAGTAGAGATCCAGAAAAAGCGGGGGCATTTGCCCCCTTTGCCACCCCCTGGCTACGCCACTGCCTATTCCTGGACTATAGTAAATCTTGTCTGTCACCAGACCGAAATTTCTCTGTGAATTCTACATGTACATGTAGGTCGAAAAATAGACCTGGTAGGGATTGTATTGGGCGTGCTAGCTAGATAGCAAAAAGCATGATGCTTTTCCTACTTTCAGGTCACTCACTGGCTACTAGGGGAGGCAAAGCTTTCAAAATAGCTACATTTACTTGATAGTAATACAGCCCGGTTTCTGATTACAAAATAGTGCTTACAGCTATCAATAGCAATTATTATGCATCAATGCTGCATGTGCAAGCGAGGTATACGGTAGCAGAGATACAAAAGAAAGGGGATTGGAAACGAAATTTTTACGAAATTTTTGCGTGAAGCATTCCGCGTTATAGGGCGTGGCTAAAACTACAAAGGATTATATTTATAGTCAGCATGCTCATTACCTGTCTTGACTGCTCTACAATGTGCTGTACATAGAAACAGTGAAATTGATCATTTTTAATGTTGATTTTTCTAAAAAGTAAAGAGAATTTAGCTCTAAAAAGTCGACTAAGCCATGCAGCCACTATTACTAGACAAATAAATGCTATGCAAGAAGAAATAGCCTTTACTATGACGTCGTAGGAGGGACAGGCCCGTGGTGTGTCTAAAAGTATACTAAAGCAGTTTGAAGGACTATACTGCAAACGTTTATGAACAGTACAGCTTATTTATAGCATGAAGCCATTCTATGTAGCACTTAGATACATAATAACCTAGTCAAGCAATGTCCTTTGCTGTTTTGACTTCACAGGAGGGACAGAGAAAAGTTGACATAGAGTAATTCAAGCTAAACTCAAAAAAATTGGAAACAGAGTAAAGACAACGGACTTAGAGCTTGTCAGTGGTATAAGCTTACTTCTCTCAAGTATCTCCCAGGCCCTGAGTGATCTCTAGTGTATAGGAGAGCTAGAAACCAGGGATACAAAACCGTAGCGCAGTCCTCCATGTAATTATTTGCGAGCGCAATAATTACACGGAGTGCTTCACCGGATGTCAGTCCTTTTACATAGGGCGTGGGCGGTCGTTTCCAATCCCCTTTCTTTTGTATCTCTGACGGTAGTGTGTGTGTGTGCGTGCGTGGACTGCTACAGCTGCTCAAGGACCAATGAAGTGTAAGTAAGAGTTTCTATAGACTTCAAGTCATGTTTTCTTGGATTTTAATTTGTGTATTCACAAAATAATGCTTTGTTCTCGAGTCATGCCTAGTTTTGCTTGCATTGCAGAAGAGTACGTAGCAAAACTTATTCACCGAGTGTTGCTACTCTATAGTTAGTAGTTAGCTCTGCACTAGAACGCTATCTATTGGTAGCTGCAAGAGTGAGAAGAGAGCTACAAGGCTCTGCTAATGCAGCCATTAATTTTAGACTTGACCTTTTGGCATTGATCGTTTTTAATTGTGGTCGATCATTACCCACTCCTTGTGTTTCCCTGTGATTCTGGATTCAGCAATGTAAAAATATTCATCATGATATAATGTGTGTATAAAAAAGCTATTAGTAACTTTAGCTTTGGCACCTCTACCGAGGCATCGGTGCTTTCATTTTTAAATGATATAGATCTAGAGTTAGCTCGCTCACTTCCAACCCCGCTAGCTAGCGAATCATCACTCGTCACAGGGACATCCGGCTTCTTGTACGGCACTTATAAATGACTGTGCTACGGTAGTCATTTTATATGTCAAATTTAACCGGCATCCCTACTGTACATAAAACGCTCTGTAGCTGCTTTGTTAGCCTTACGATACACTATGGACAATGTAATGTTTATGTAAAATGCAGGATAACCGTTGATGGAGGTGGTACAACATACTGCAATGGCTGTGATGCTATCGCTGACACTGGCACCTCTCTCATTGCTGGGCCATCAACAGATGTGACTGCTATTAACAAGCAAATTGGAGGGCAATTAGATCCCAATGCTGGAGTGGTATGCAAAGATTATGGTAGCCGAGAGGATCAACCGCCAAGCGCCCTAGTAACAAGTGAAATGTAGCTGCCTCACAAACATTCCCGCCGCTGCACGATAAATGGTTGCCATTCGTGTCCACTTGGGGCTATCAGCCTAGCAAATTTCTCCTAACCGTTTTACCACTAATTATAATTGTTTGCTATCCCTAATTCTCAAGGACTGAATGGTCTTCAATACCGGTAAGCAAAACTAACCTTTACTCGAGAACAACACTTATGTTTGCAAATCAAATCTGCAAATCAAATCAAAGAGAGCATGGCAGATTTGTGAGGGGCGGTTCATTCTGGAGTAGGCCTAGCCTCGGTCCCAGACCGTTTTTTCTCTGATTGGAACGCTAGGTTTCCATGTGTTTGTGAAACACTACAAACGTTAAACTATACACTAGTTCGTTTAGTAGGAATTATTCCTACAATAATTTATGTTCTTAATCTCTTAATCTCCATGACTGATGCTGTGGCTTATGCCCTTTATTGTGTTGGTCTAGAGGCTTGCACACTCGTCTGAACCATGTGTTCTCATCTACCTCAACAATCGTATGGCCGGGTTTTCTTCGCAAGTAGCAGTGCACCATAAGAAATACAAAGAGAATTGCCACAGCCAGTATACGGCCAAGTTCAGACATATCCCGACCATAAGACCATCTTAGAGGTAGATGAGAGCCTCTTCTGGCTTCAAACTAGTGTGCAAGCCTTTTTGACTATCACAATAGAAGGCATAATGTGATATAAAGCCACAGCTAAGCTGCTTCACCATAATAGATAAAAGGAAAGAGAACGTAGATTCCCCATATTCTGGAGAATAAGGCTAAGCTTAATTGATTGTGCCGGCATAATTTTGATACGTGCTCTCGAGCATCAAAAATGGATTTGTAACACCCACACTATTGACTAATATTATTATACAAGATGCTGAAGAGAGCACTCACTTCGTGCGCATTGGCATAATAATGTACTGTGCTGATTAAAGGTTCTCTTTTCCCCGCTACATTGTACCTGGAATTGACAGGGAATGATCGTGAATTTAGAAGGGCAAAACACTGTTTTGTCGTGTTTCGAAGATCGCCTACACCTTTATTTTTCCACTCAGCAGTTAAAGCAACCCATGAAAGTGTCAAGTTCGCTCAAACAAAAGTTTTTGTACTACCACATGCACACAGCCACGAACCGCCTATTACTCTACCCCTGCTGTGCATGTGCACACGCACGGTGTAACAAGCACTAGTATAGGGTGCTTAATACCTTGAGGCATGTTTTAATAGAGTTGTTAAATGTACTCGCGTTAAAATCATTGAGCAGTTAGAACTGAAATTTGCTGACACACACAGTCAGCTAAGTTGTTTTGTATTCGTATTTAAGCGTTTCTCTTAAATTATGTGAATGAAATTAGTGAAAATTCAGGGCAAGCTAGCTCGTAAAGTAGCTACATGTAGAGAGCAATTGTTCATGCTTGTGTTAGTCTAGCTACTATGATATAGCTAAGGTTGTGTCACTAAGTAGTGTGCTGTGTCCCAAATGGTCACAAATATTTGATGAAGTTGATGTTTAGCAGCAGAACTGCTTGTGGAACTGTTTACAGACAGCAAAAACAATTCTTCATGTTTAGAATCCCACGTATGTTAAAGTAAGCCTCGATTAAAACCGCGGGGAAACACGGATGGTACTTCGAGGGTACTTACGTTTCCAATCCATATTCTCTTCCATCTATGATCAGACAATATTTATGATCAGACAAGGCAACAGCATGCTCTGAGAGTCCTTCCAGATGCACTGTACAAGCTAGCCACATGTAGCTCATAGATATTACGTGATGTTAAACGAAATTAGTTGAATCAATTCCAAATTTTCACTAATATCCTTCGCATACCGTATAGCGCGAAATTTTTGAGGGGCTTAATTTTCGCGGATTTCGTGGGTTAGCAATCCTACACAAAAATTAAGTCCACTAAAATTGTTCTTTAATCAGAATTATTTGCTATAACGTGCAAAGATAGGCGTGGCTTCCGGTAAGCAGTCATTCCGTGAACATTGTGCAACGAAATGCCTTTAGAGGTCAATCCACGAAACATAAGTGCCTCGAAAATTTCGCGCTATACGGTAATTGTAAAGTGCTTTAATTTGAGTGCAAAAAACCTGCAGCAGCGCTTAAAATAAAGATACCGTAGAGCAGGTAATTTTTCTATGACTTGCCATTAATAATCATACAGCTCAGGAGTGACGTTGAACCTATTGCGGTAGAATAATTCCTTGTTTGTTTGTTTGTTTGTAGCAACACTTACGGGTCGGCATAATTATATATGGCAATGGTTTTACAATAGTTTTACATATTAGTATATAGGGATGAATAGGGATGATACAGAATCTGTAGTAAGACGCTCCATCTCCTCATATGCTTCTGCTATTAGCAATAGCTAGTAGCTTTATGTAGCTTTGACACATTACACATTCACCGAGGCATCAGCACCCGCGGTGCTTTCATTTATAAATTTGCCTGGTAAACATGTAATGTTTCAAAGTTCCAATGCGGCGGTATTGTGGTCTATTGTACCCATTTCTGAGGCGGAATTCCCACGCTGTACTGCGACTGATAGTAGGAGCTAGGACGATCCCCAGTGACTCGTGCGACGCGCCCACCTATATAATATACCGTATAGCGGGAAATTTTCGTGGGGTGCAAATTTTCGCGTTTTTCGAGGGCAGAGTAGTCAACGCGAAAATTAAAACTGGGATAAACTCCCACGCACCGGTATACGCAGGTGCAAAACCTATTGGTGGGTGTGGTTTATTGGCATTGACACGAAAATTAAAACCGCGAAAATTTCTGCTGAGGGCTCTGGGAGCCAAATAGCGAAAATTTGCACCCGCGAAAATTTCCCGCTATACGGTAGTTCCTTTATTAGTGTGTTAATTGCCACTACCTTTATTCCTACGCAGTACATTGTGGATTGTAACAAGATAAACAGCCTTCCTAATGTCACATTCACAATAGGCGGATATACTTTTGCACTAACTGGAGCAGAGTATATCTTGAAGGTATATATAAATAACTGCACATTAATTGTTGAAATCTATACTCCTTAATCCATGCACAGGATTACTCAGATGGCGCAGTTGTGTGCTTTAGTGGGTTCCAGGGCATTCAACTTCCTAAGCCTCTGTGGATCTTGGGAGATGTTTTTATTGGGGTTTATTACACAGAGTTCGACATTATTCAGAATCGAGTTGGTTTTGCTCATGCTAAAGTGTGATTGGGTGTTGTGCTGAACGTACTTTCATGAACAAAAAATGTTGTATTATAATTATGTAATTATAATTATCAGAGATGATTTTTGTTTGCTATCAGGAATTAACCCTGTATGTTAATTGGGTCCTCTCCTAGTTAAATCCAATAGTGAAATTTGCTCATAATAATTATGCACTGGGAGAAAAAAACCGATCCATTTGATAACATACGAGAGTAACTACTTTAATCAGATGTACACATATATAATCATAAGAGTGTTCAAGAACTCGTAGTGCATACATTATTTCTTGTGCAGGCATTGGCCATGCAGGCAAACAGCTAGTTAATTAGTGAACCTGCAAAGGGGTGAGCACTTCATCTTTAACAGAGTCAGGGTCCTATTAGTAAAACTGTATAGACCGAACAATAGAGGAATTGGTATGAGGTCATTCTAGCTCAGATTACTATTAATTTTGATAAAAATGGAGAAAATTAATCACATACTGTACCATATAATTATGAAAGCAGCCCTAAATACTAACATAGTTCGTACTGTACGTACTATAGTCAGAGCTTTCGTTTATATATACTAAGATGAGGTCATAAAATTTTGTATTGGAGGCTGCATTCTCAAAAGAAAATAAAATGGTCACAGGTACTTAATGCACACAACATGCCAGTAACCATGGCATTGAGTGTACAGTATCTATGGTAAAACTGAGTTTATACCCTCGCACCCCTGAGTTTATACACCATCAATAGCTTGATCCTATTTATAATCACAACAGAAATCGGTTGAGCTATCGCGCCCCAGAGGAATCAGCTTGAAAGAGATCCATGCAGGATATAATTGCAACCTTTGACGTTTTATTGCATTCTTAAAAACCACAAGATATGGAAATTATATAGCTTTCCGTGGCTAGGGTATAAATTACTTAAGTAACATGAATTGGGAATTTTTAAAAGATAACCTGATTTTCATATCACCATAATCATCTTAATAATTGTATTATAGCGTACATTTGCTTAGGTGACTCATTATACCAAACATTACATACTTCACTGAAATTCGAAGTGCTTCTAATTATCTATAATTATGCTGCAGAGCTGCTAAGCTTCCCCTAAAAGTTAGTATTTCTATGCAGTCCGTTATAATCATAAATGAAGTCAAAATTAACCACGTGCACATAACTCAACGCAAAATAATAGTTTGCAGATCCACACAGGTTTTTTTTGTAGGAATTATGTTTCACCATCATGCAAAAGCTACTTTTTTTTTTTAAAAGCATCAGCCTTCACTAGGCAGCATTGCTTGTAGTGGGAACTGCTTTTTTTTTTACCCAGGAACTGAAACCCCTTTCTGCTCTTGCTACTACCAAACCATGTCATTACTTCCATCGCATTGTAGCCTTTACGACAGGACTGGCAGATTAGAAATAGTTTGGTTTGACAAACAGTTTGGAAGTTTATTTACTGTTACACATATAGTTTACACAGTCCAGTCCATATTGACAGTATAGCCACAGATAAATTGGTTGGGACTGTGGGACAGTACATGTAAATACCGTAGGTAGATCTGATGCCTGAACCATGCCAGTCGTCATTGCACACAAGTAGATAGTAAGGTAGAGAGTGTTACACCTGTATGGTAGTAGAGCACCAGCTATAGGTGAATTAGCTTAGTGTTTAGACTTGCTCTGCCTATATAATTATTGTTGTTTTCTTATTTCTCGTTCCATTCCATTTCTCTCCCTGTTTTATCACCACACAACTTTTGCAAGCAACTGACCTGAAAAACTCTGTATACGGTATATAATAGAGAGATCGAGAGAGTATCGAACGTAGGCAAATGTGCAATAGATGTATGCGGATCGAGAGTAACGTGACTTCCTGTGTCTGTAATGGGTTTGGAATGTGCATGCACTGCATGCACTAACCAATCCAAGTGTGTGTGATGTAAGATTGCTCTCACGCAGTCTTTGATACGCTAACTAGAACTTTGCATTGTCAATAATAATTTTGAGCTGGCTCAGCTGTTGCACGTGAGCCTACACCTAGCCTAACAATACAAGAATACAATCTCAACCTCGCCAATAATCAAAATACTAACCTACATTAATTGTCACTATAACTTTAATTTACTCTCTCTAATCACTGTCTTCGTTGCTACTATCTCTTAACTTTTTCTTGTGCCTCCTTATTTTTTCTTTGTGCCGTCTTATTTGATCTTCCAAGTCATCAATGGCTTCCTCGTGAGAATCGATTTCTTCCTCATAATGTTGTGCACGCTCTTCCTTAATCTTATTCAGCTGAGCAATTTCCTATAATAAGGGAGAGTAATGGATAATTAAAAAAATGAAAGTATATTGTGTACATAAATTACGGACTGTTAATCTGAGGCACATTGGTCTGCCAATGTTTCTGTCTGTCTGTTTTGTTTGTTGGTGTATTTTGAGTCAGCTCACCTGGCTGCCAAATGCTACTAGTTCTACTTATTATGCCCCGGTGCGCATGCGCAAGCGAGGTATACGGTAGTGTGTTTGTCTGTCTGTGTAGACTGCTACAGCTGCTCAAGGATCAATAAAGTGTAAGTAAAGTTTCTATAGGCATGTTTTCTTAGATTTTAATTCGTGGATTTGTAAAACAATTCTTTGTTCTCGAGTTATGCCTAGTTTTGCTGGTTCAAGTGGCATATACGGCACTGGATGTAGGTAGGGGGTTTGGGTTAGCAAAGATCAATAATAAAAGCAGCAAATTTTTACCACATCCACTGCACCGTATAAGCCTCATATCCCTCTACTTAGTAGTTATATAGCTCGGCACTAGAACGCTAACTATTGGTAGCTGCAAGAGTGAGAAGAGAACTGCAAAGCTCTAGCTGCATCAGCAGCCAGACATGGATAGCTATTGGTAGCTGCAAGAGTGAGAAGAGAACTGCAAAGCTCTAGCTGCATCAGCAGCCAGACATGGATAGTTTTTAACAACAACCAGGTTGATCATTACCCGTTTCTCTGTGATTCTGCCTGCATACAGCAAAATTTATGCAAAAATGTTAATCATGATATAATGTGTATATAAGCTATTAAGCTATTGCTAGTAGCTTTCAGCACCTGCAGTGCTTTCATTTTCAGAGGTGTTCCACTGTGTACATTAATTGTGAGCTATCGTTTGTTATAATACAGTGCTATATATAATAGTGTAGCAAGTGTCCAGCAAAAAGTAACATCTTGAAGCTCGATCTGGATCGCTGTGAAGACTGGATAGTGACAACAATCACTACATAAGAAAATACTGCGAAATAAAGCATAGCTTAGTGTATTTAGCCGCCAGTACATCGATCAATTTATGCTTGCATGCTTTTGAAATTCTCTTGTTGAGGCTGCTGAGAAAGATATTTCACGTGTCGTACTTGAACTCATCATCACTTGGCTTGACCACACCCACTATTATCTTTTACACATGAAATGTAATGTAGACACTACTAGATGTTATTGAAGTGTAATTGGCTCTTTCCATAATTATAGCTTCTTATTGTCTGGAATCTCCTCACCTGGCTTTGTTGACATATCTTCACTTCAATTTAGGTTGCTAGGCAACCAAAACACACATTAAGCTTTAATTTTTACCACTGTCTAATTTTTAGTGACTGAATTTCAAGGCGTGCAGTGAAATGGTTAAGTCAGGGTTCTATAGCTAGCAGAACTAGAGCACTGAAGTGCAAACCCTCGGCTGGTGACATGATACTAAAGAAAACGGAGGAATGGTAGACGTCTATAATTATAATGCAGTGCATGTGTAGCATGCCTATGACTAGCACAGCAACTCAAGAGCAATAAAACTAAAGTAACAACGTACAACTACATGAGACATGCACTGTGGACTGGGATCACAGCAAAGAAGCCAGCCTGGAGTCTTAGACTAAGAGAAGTATGGCTCCTGCTAAGCTGGAGTATAGGATCTAGAGTCGTCAAAACCAGTCACAATTCTACTTTCTTGACCCTAGGCCTATTCATTCTCAATTGTTTCTGGTACGGGATCACTTCAGCTGAAAATAGGTAATAAAGCCTTGACTACGTTAACATCAAAGTCTGCCACTATTTAAAACAAGATACTGTTGTGTGATTCAGGCTATCCATGCTGTAAACGCAGTGCTGTGGCATCCAGGTGAGTAGAAAATCCCATCACAAACAAACAAACCAACAGACTACTATAACCCGTGGCCGCCCACGCGCCTTGGGTTAAAAATAAAGGGGGGGGGATAAGCTGACAAAGCACAATGATGATGACAGACTGAGAGAAATACCTAAATCTAGTCAGTCCTCAACACAGTATCTTCACATTAGGTGTTCAGTAGCAGCTCTACTGGACTCATATTGACTACATGTACTAGAAAGCTAGCTATACTAGAAGTCTTTAAAAAAAAAATTTGTTTTAAAGCTACCATGTGGTCAATAGAGATGGTGCAGCGGAAGTAGATGTAGTCTACATGATGACGCACGCCCCTTGACAATTGTTGCTATCGGCCATCTTGGAGGGCAAGTACACGTTCAAATGCTGCATGGAAGGCAAGTTAGAGTGCTTTTCGGGGCTTTCAAGGGAATCTACGGCTAGATATGAAGGGTAAGTGATTGGCACAATCCGTGATCCTTATGTCATAAATAACTGGACTGACTTTCCTGATGTTCTCTACCTGATGATATGATGCTAAGTATAGATATGAAGGGAAGTTCTAGTACTCAGACTTTGGAAGAAGTCTAGGTATTAGTCTATAAGTGTGGTCTGTTTGAGTGTGCAGGTACTGTTTGTCTGTGCAGGCTTGGAAAGGCATGCTGATGGGGATTGCTCCATAAAATCAGGAATAGACTTGCAGCCATGGAAATGGTAAATAATAAATATAATGATGTGTATGATGTAGGACAAATCGTCACAAACGTGTCTGATTATTATTTGTTACCACAATTATTAGTGAGAAGATTGAACCCTCCTGTAAGGCTTGGGCGGATGTGGCAGAAAGCCCCCTCTGGATCTCACCCAAGACACTAGATATATCTGTTGGCTATATTATTTGTGACATTTGTGTGAAAAATAAACTGAATTGAACATTGTATGAACAAGTTATAAGAATAGTAAAAGTACAAAAACACATGCGCCACGCCCCTTAATGCCCTTTTAACGAGAACCCTGGGTTAAGTAAGTGTGCTAATGAAGTATAATTATATATACTCACAAGATTATGAAAATATTGATCTTCAACAGCCTTTTCTTTCTTTCCGAACGCTCCTCCAGCACTTCTGATAGATCCTGAAGAGTCCTGCAGTGAATTACAGAGCAGGTCGATAAAAGTAGCAGAGATCGACATAATTATAGAGACGTATAATTATAGGAAAGGGTTTAGTTTCACTTTTAATAATTTTCTAACCATAACCCTAACCCTAACCCTAACCCCTACTGATAAAGAAGTTGTTGAGGCCATGGAAGCATTCAGTGCCATGTACGTTCTAATTATGCCTCGAGGCGTAGCCGCACGAAGGATACGGTAAAGCTGTAACTGCTCAACGGTTGCAATGCGACGAAAACTAATAGCTTCTATAGGCTTCTAGCCACGTTCTCCTGGATTTTGAATCGTGGATTAGCAAACTAAAACTTCTTTCTCGAGTTATGGCTAGTTTGACTCACATTGAAGGCTGTTGCAGTCTCTTCAGAATCTTTCATAGCATCATTTGTTCGCACAAACTTTCTATACAACTTATGAGTTAGCCTTGCACGAAAGCGCTAGCTTTTTGTTAGCTACAAGAGTCAGAGAGCGCTAAGCTATGTATTTTAGTAGCCCTTATTGAAGTTGCGAGACACACCCCTTATTCCTGGATGTAATGCGCATGTGCGCTCAATACTACGTGTAAGAGAATCCATTTTGAACCCCTGGCAGAATCAATTTTCATCTTTGTTGAGGTCCTGGTAAGCCACAAAAACCAACCTTTTCTGATAACTCTTTTTAGACTGCATGCTTGTTATATAGATACGACTTTCTGTGATTATCTCACAGACTACTGACTATGCCTTTGACAAAGGTTTGCTCCAACTGTTTGGCTACAGGCCATTTAAGACGATCAGTATGCACTATTAACTGTGGATACCCCTTTCTTGTGAAACAATCAAAGCACATGCAAATTATTTACCTCTTCTATAACACTCTAATACTTTTGAGCAAATGCAAAAACATGGCGAGAGGCATTAGTAAGCGCACGCTTGCAACACTCGTTAGCTAAGCACCACAAAGAAGTTGTTGATGCCATGGAAGCATTCAGTGTTATGTACATTCTAATTATGCCTCGAGGCGTAGCCACACGAGGGATATGGTAAAGCTGACTGTGTGTGTGTGTGTGTGTGTGTGTTCCAGCTGTAACTGCTCAACGGTTACAATGCGACGAAAACTAACAGCTTCTAAAGCCACGTTCTTCCAAATATGCCACACCCTCGATCTTTCTGACCTCAAGTAGCGACTGCTGCGTTTACAACAATTTTTTTATGTAGCGTCCTAAATAGAGGTCAAACCATAGCCTCGATTCCAAGCCGCAAGAAACAGTGTAATTTAAGCGGCCTATAATCGAGGATAGTAGTGTAACCTCCAATTAGATAGATGTGACCCTCTAAATATGCGACACAGGGACTTCAACATAATTTTTCAACCCCCAAAAGAAACGACCTCTGGCTTTGTAATTAGGCCTCGGTGCGCATGCGCAAGCGAGGTATACGGTAGTGTGTTTGTGTGTCTGTGTAGACTGCTACAGCTGCTCAAGGATGAATCAAGTGCAAGTAAGAGTTTCTATAGGCTTCTAGTCATATTTACTTGGATTTTAATTCGTGGAGTTGCAAAATAATGCTTCGTTCTCGAGTTATGCCTACTTGGAAAACCATTGCAGCCTTTTCAGAAGAGCACATAGCCAAACTTGTTTACCGAGTTTGCTACTCTATTAGCTCTGCGCTAGAACGCTAGCTATTGGTAGCTGCAAGAGTGAAAAGAGAGCTGCAAACACTTGCTGAGGTAGCCGTTAATTTTAGTTGAACTTTTGGCATCGATCGTTTTTAACAACAATCATGGTCGATCATTACCCACTCTTTGAGTTTGCATGCAAAATTGTTTATCATGTGTATAAAAGCTATAGTAGCTTTATGTTATGTAGCTTTGGCATCTCCATCGAGGCATCAGCACCTGCGGTCTGGGGCCAGACCACTCCCTTGCATGTGATCTGATAGGTGCCAGGGAGAATCCAGTTGGTGCTTGTATCGGATGGTTCTATAATTAGAAGACTACAGTACTAACCAAGAAAAGTGACTCTAAATTAATGTCAGGCCCTCTCCCTGGCACCTATCAGATCACATGCAAGGGAGTGGTCTGGCCCCAGACCAGAGGAGATACGACATGCAGGAGCAATTAGAAATTAATTGGCAATTTTGCTGAGTCAGCAAATACGTTCAGATACAGAAAACCCAGTGTTAGTTCAAGGTCACTGCATTGAGCATCAACGTAGCTACACATATATTTGTAGCACGTGATTGTTATGTAATAGTAATTGCCCTACATGTCGAGTCAGCAAATAATTATGTGTAGCTATGTTGATGCTCAATGCAGTGACCTTATACCTGAGAACTAACAGGCTAGCTACATAGAAGTGATCTTGCAATTGCTGCCTGTTGTTTTTATTAGCCATAGGACTCTACAGACACTGAGTTTTCTGTATCTGAAGGTAGTTGGGCGGAGTCCAACCAACGCTTCGCTCATGGTTGGGTATCAGTACATGTAGCAGTTTTGTTCCCACTGCAAGAAATTTGCAGCCCAATCAGATTGCTGCGTTCAAGTGGGAAACCTTACAGCTCAATTTAGCTGACAAGGCAAGCTGGGACACTGTATTTTAGCTGTATTTCTCTGGAGAATGCAGAAACAGCTCCTGCTGGATATCTAGGCTACTAGAAAAGAAGCATCTATGAATGAAGCTTGAACAGTAGTATCTTTGTATTAATTACTTGTCTTTGTTTAAGTTTTGCTGTGCTACCAATCTAAGATTAGATCATTAGTTTGGACAAAACCTGTGATATGTATGCCTTCTTTGGTCTTCGAAAAGCTTCTCCAGAAGCCTTGGGGTAGTCTTATAGCTGGCTAGCTGTACGTACCTCTCTTTGTGCTAGATGTCTAACTATTATGACAAATTTTATTTCTGCCTGTACTAAATCTAGGTTACAGTATTCTTCTACTTTCTCTAAGAGTCTGAGGTCTTTCTTGAATTCCAAAACAACTATAGCTAGATCCAGGCAGCTAGAATAGCCATCCATTGATTTCTTTATATCCCACCCCTGAGCCATGCGGTTGTCAGCCACTTAAGATTAAACAATATTCATACTCTGTCTCAAGTACCAGTGGAACAAAACTGCTACATGTAGTGATACCCAACCCAGAGCGCAGCGTTGGTTGGACTCCGCCCAACTAATCTGAAGGTATATATTTGCTGACTAAGCAAAAATTGCCAATTAATTTCCAATTGCTCCCGCATGTCATCTACATGTCGTACCCTCTTCTGGCCCCAGACTACCATTGACATGATAGGTGCGGTGCGAACATGCATTACACCACAAACTTCGCTGGAAAAAGACAGATAAATTACAGCTTACATGTGAAGATCCATTGGAATAGAGCCGTGAAAAGGACACATACCAGATTCTTGGAGAAACAGCAAAATGAGAGAGCTTCAACCTGATTGCCATAACTATTGTTAATCGAAAATCAACGGCTATTTTTTCTGGGAGGAATTAACACGTGACGTGTCTCCAGCTGCAATTAACGAATATCCAGTGAAATATTGAAAGAATGTCTACAATAGTGAAAAGGCAGGTCCTGAAACTTTACAAGCAGGTATAATATTATATATGTACGTACGTATAATTAGCGTTGTATGTATACGTACGTATACGATTTCACTGTTTTGCTGGTACAGTAGAACAATAGACGTAGAGTTAGAGCCTGTATTATCGGGAAGTCGCGTGAGGGTAGAGGGTGAGAGGAGGTTGGTCACGATTGTTAATTAATCTTCTAATTTTCTTTGTAACCTCTAATTCCTACATACAGTAAATGCACAGAAGCCGCTGAAAGAACCCCAACCTATCCAACCTGCTCAGTCAGCATTTTTATCTTATTTTGGCATTCTTGAGCGTTTATCTGTACGTCTCCTGTTAGTCTATGAGAACGCAGAAAGACTACGTTATAAGTAGGCTATGACATCATGTCCTTGTGCTGTACAGCCCTCGCGCATGAGTGATAACAAGAGTAATCTGGGTAATAATTATAATTAACATTATGTACATTAATTACCAATAATTATCACTAATTGTTGTCAGCCAAGTGTATACTGGTTGTCACCTGTTACTATTCTCTATACAGATGCTGTACATGGGTCGTGGGTGGCCAGAAGGATATGAGGTGTTTAGAGACCGAGCCAAGAAAGCGTTTATAAAGAACCGTGACGAAGAAGACCCAGTTAAAATTAATGTATTACTAGGCAGAGGAAGTTTCGTTTTGAGCGAGATTGAAGCACTATATAAACTTAAGAAATATAGAACAATGAAAAAGCGATACTATAAGAGTTAGTTCAATCTGCGTTTGTACATGTACACAATATTAAAATAATTGTATCAGTTCAACTAATTGTTTGAAACCGGTTCGAGATAGCCAATGGGAACATAACCATACTTATCCGCCATTATTCCCTCCGCCCATCCATTTTCTCCTTCATACACAACACGAATAATGTCTCCTTCCTTGAAACTAATATCTTCTTTCTCGCTCCCAGAGTAGTCATAAACAGCTCTCATCAGTTGTCCCTGTGGCTCATTAGGACTGGTTCTCCTCACACTGCGCCCGGCCACCGATTCCTGTGCATAGCATTAATTAACAACTGTGAGTATAATAATGTCAGGCGGACAACGCTTCACAGGTGTGCCTACAATAAAAAGTTCCCTTTTCCGTTTGCGCAAGACACACCATTCCCGTCAAAAAACTGCGCAATGAACGCATTGCAAAAATGCTACCGTTTTCACGGATGTGCAGAATCTGCTGAGTAAGCAGATTTGTTAACTTGTGATCATGTAGCTTGCTAGCTAGCTAGCTTGTGTACTTAAGTATTGCTGATTATGTAGCGCTTTAATCCTCTTATTTACATGTAGCTTATAGATGCTATTTTGCAACAGTGTACTAGTTGTTCTCTGTCTCGCATCAGCCCCAAGACTAAGTTACTAAGTTGCCCTCCATGCAAATCATCTGTGGCCTGGAATGACGAAGACCGTCGTCTCTTCTCCAGTGCTGTATCAGTATGTCTGACTGTCTGCGTACTTTATAATAGCTAGCTAGCTCATTGTACAAATCATACAGTATCATTAACCCGAGGTGCGTGGGCGGCCACGGGTTATAGTAGTCTGTTAGTTTGTTTGTTACCTGAGGCGCGCGTGGGCGGCCACGGGTTTAGTAGTCTGTTGGTTTGTTTGTGTGTGACATGTGAGTCTACTCACCTGGATGCCATGCACTGCGTTTACCGCATGGATAGCCTCCAAACAACAAGTTATTAGTTTTAAATGTGGCACATTTCGATGTTACAGCTTCGTTGTCGTATAAAAGCGAGCAAAAGCTAAGCAGCTTGAACTGGCACCTTGGCAGCTAGCTACACGCGGCCTTTATTCGAGGTACCCTACGCATTTACAGCTGAAGTGATCCCGTACCAGGAACAATGGAAAAGGGTCACTACAATAGAAAGCTAGAATTGTGACTGGATGCTGTCTCTGTTAGCTGACTCTGGGATCTGGATCCTACTTCCTTGACTCCAGGAGCAATATACGTCTCTGAGACTCCAGGCTTCTTTGCTGTGATCCTAGTCCACAACTCTGTTCTCAGCATGTCTCTCTCTCTCTCTCTAGTCTGGTTTAGTTTTATTGTCCTGAGTTGCTGTGCTATAATTATAAGCTGGTTTCTTTATAATCATGTCACCAGCCGAGGGTTTGCACATTAGTGCTATAGTTTGTTTGTATGTTTGTGATGGGATTTTTTACTCACCTGGATGCCACAGCACTGCGTTTACAGCATGGATAGCCTTCACACAACAGTATCTTGTTTTAAATAGTGGCAGACTTTGATGTTAAAGCTCCTTTGTCGAATAAAAGCGAGCAAAAGCTAAACTTGCACATGCCTTGAGTCAAGGTACGGGATCATTTCAGTTGCAAATACGTAGTCAAGGCTTCATTACCGATTTTCAGCTGAAAGTGATCCCGTACCAGGAACAGGCCTACTAGTTGGGCGGAGCCCGACCGTCCCTGACGGGAGGTCGGGTTGCAAGCCTATCTGGAATTTGTTCTGCGCATTATGTAGTACTACTATGAATATTATTATTCTCAAGTGGGTGTTAACTGACTTGATGACGTGTAAACCACAGGATGGCACAGCAATACTGCATGCGGTTTTGCAACTAGATGCAAGCGAAAGTGTAACCAAGCCACGTGAAAAATACTGCAATCTGATAGGGCGCCACTATAGTGGCGCTAGAACAAATCCCAGATAGGCTTGCAACCCGACCTCCCGTCAGGGACGGTCAGGCTCCGCCCAACTACAGGCCTACGGTCAAGAAAGTACAATTGTGACTGGTTGTTGACTGACTCTGGATCCTATACTCCAGCTTAGCAGGAGCCATACTTCTCTTAGTCTAAGACTCCAGGCTTCTTTGCTGTGATCCCAGTCCACAGTGCATGTCTCATGTAGTTGTACGTTGTTAGTTTAGTTTTATTGCTCTTGAGTTGCTTGTGCTAGTCATAGGCATGCTACATGCACTGCATTATAATTATAGACGTTTACCATTCCTCCGTTTTCTTTAGTATCATGTCACCAGCCGAGGGTTTGCACTTCAGTGCTCTAGTTGCGTCAATTTTTCATGATGACGTCATCGTTTTTAGGAAGTGGCCGTTCTACATCCGGTTTAACGCTACCGTTTATACGTGTGTTTTAAGAAACGGAACGGGAACTTTTTTATTGATGAGTACTGTATATATACAGAGGAGTAGGAAGATAATTTTGCAAGGGGGTGCTGAGGTGGCCAGAGGCCACCAACATTGTACAATCCCGGAGATAAATTCTGAGCAAATCAGTATCATAATTAAGTATCAACATTCTTAATTCTACATGAGTTTATGCATACCGTATAACGGAAAATGTTCGTGGGTGCAAATTTTTGCTATTTGGCTCCAGAGCCCTCATAAGAAATTAATGTTCGTAGGATCTAATAATTATTTGCGTTTTAATGCCAGAAAACCACACCCACCAGTAGCTTTGCACGTGAAATACCGGTACGTGGGAGTTTCTCCCAGTTTTAATTTTCGTTAACTGTCTGCCCTCGAAATACGCGAAATGGTACACCTCACGCAAATTTTCCGCTGTACGGTCATAAGCTAGCTAGCCCCACCCTTTTATTATGCAAAGAGAACCAGCCCCACCCTTTATTAAGCAGAGAGAACGTACTTGTACGACTTTATTACGACAGTACAGTTAGCTAGCTAGCTAGTAATGTCAATACTAGCTGGAAGGGTAGTTCGTACGAACCCAACGAACTACCTCTGGATCCGCCCCTGCCATTGGGGAACAGCCTTTCGGCGGTTATATATAGAGAGGAGGCTTCCTTGTGAGGTTTCGATTGCCAGCTATGTATGCTAGCTTTTCTATGAGCCATTTCTTGCTGCAAATGAATCTTGGAGCTTGCTAACTGCTTCTTTAGCTCATACAAGCTTTGAAAAGGCTGTAGGGACAAGCTATACAGCTAGGTTTTCACGGTTGTGCAAAATAATTCCATATCAACAATCTAATTCTGGGTGTGGTGTGGCTGTTGTCCGTTTTGGGAGGTTGTTTTCCATAAGCTGATTGGGGACTAGAAAGCTGCTCGTTATACGGAGTAGAGAAAAGCTGAAGTGTTTAGCTACTCAGCAACGCAAACACTTTTATCACGTGGACAACTTAATGCGCATGTGCAGTAGGTGTTTGCTATGAAAATGTGACCAAATCTTTCATTCAGATAATCGAGAATTCGGCGAGGTTCAACTGTTATATAATTATTATTATCATCAAGAGTAGATGAATTTAGGTGTAGGCAACTACTGTACATTCCACGTCAGGCATTGTGATATAGCTACGTCGCAAACACTTGAAAAACTATACCTGTGTGTATGGCTAGGCAGGTGGGCTACAAGCAGACATTTCTGGAGGTGTGGGCGTTTTACACATGTACATGTAGAATGTCGCAATCATCACAATGCCTATACGAAGTCTGGGCAGTGAGTTGCCTACTCCTATTCATCCACTCCTGTAATACCACTCCTGTAATAGCATGATAGCACTAAACTGGCCATGCAGTAATGGTGGCAACTGTCTGCCAGTTTTAACAAACACATGATTGTGCATAACACTGCGCATAGAAAGGGAAATACATTATGTAGCACTCGTACCTTCGATAGTGGAGGTTCCATCCATTCTTCTTCATCACCACTGACATAACCAGCTTCGAGGTTAACAGATTTACAGGTTAATCCTGGACTACTTGAAGTGCTGCTTCCAGCCTGGTTACTAAGCTCCAGATGGTGAGATTGCATGCTTGATGCACCAGTGCTATGGGACATAACAATAATCATAGAGTACATGTACATTGTATCATATTATCATACCAACATAATTATACATATTTATACGTTCATGACTAATGTGCAGAAAATGGTACTGGTAGCGAGGTCAGACCAATTTTTTTATACTAACCCCTATGCATTAATGACTACTTTATTGCATTTGGTCAAGCGAATGCATAGATATAATTATTGCCTTTGAAGAACGCTAGCCATCAAAGTCAAAAACTTACCGCATTTGTAATTGACTTGGGCGGGACTTACCTAAAATAAAATTTGTCATACCGGGTGATCTTAAAGTACATGTAGGCCTAGGCATGTCTGCTGAACCGCTTGGTCTACTCCCTTTTGAAAGGACTCATGAGTTAACATTGAAGGAATTAAAATAGAATGGGGAAAAAATCAAGGTCTGACCTCTCTAGCGACTGGTAACATGACTATATAATGACCTGAAGCGTGCCCATAGTCGACTGGTAACATGACTATATAATTACCCGAAGCGCGCCCATAGTAGTCTGTTGGTTCATTTGATTGTGTGTGACATCTGATTCTACTCACATGGATGCCATAGCGCTGCGTTTAGCAAGGATAGCCTCCACACAACAAGTTATTATTTTCGATTGTGATAGATTTCGATGTTAAAGTCGTATAAAAGCGAAGCTTAAACTTGCACGACGTTAGCCAGCTCTACACGCTACAAGGTGGATTTCATAATTATTTGCAGCTGAAGTGATCCTTTACCTTTACTAGTCTCTACTTGCTTCTTGTATAACTGAACACTCCCCCAGCCGAGGGTTAGCACTTCAGTGCTCTAGTTATGTAAATGTAGCTACATGTTTCACAACACCTACCATTACCACAGTATAAAAAATGGTGATTATTACAATGTATTTATTGTGCAATGTGTTTAAACGGGAACGGCACGTTTTACGCAAATAGAACGAGACATTTTTACTGTACAGTATAAATTAATAATAAGAGGCACATAAATGCTAAAATCAACTAGACAAAAAGGTCACCGTCTACGTATGCTATTCGTAGACGTGACTGTACATGTAAGCGTACATGTACATGTACATTGTAGGTGCATGCTAATTACAAAGTGAAATTACCTTGGTGTAGTTTTCCCATTTTCTCGAAGTGCAGGTGAATTCTTTTGCACGCTGTTCAGTTTAGAAGTTTTCCCACTAGCATACAGCTACATGTATAACAGAGAGGCAAAAAAAGTTAGCATGAGGTTGAATGGTTTTGTATAATTATAAATGTAGCAGTAAAACCGTAAGTCACAATACACTAATAACAAGTGGTGGTGAGTTTATATCAGCTATTATTATGCTTCGAGGCATAGCCGCACGAGGGATATGGTAAAGCTGACTGTGTATGTGTCTGTCTGAGTGTCTGTTCCAGCTGTAACTGCTCAACGGTTGTAATGCGACGAAAACTAACAGCTTCTATAGGCTTCTAGCCATTTTCTCTTGGATTTTGATTCGTGGATTAGCAAACTAAATAAAGCTTCTTTCTCAAGTTATGGCTAGTTTGACTCATGTAGGGTGCATCTTTGACTCATGTTACATGCGTGATGGATAACAAGCATGGATATACATGTTACACACATGTAGGTATTTACTAAACAAATTGCTTCCAAGCAAAACAAAAAGTACCTACGTGTAGTACCGTATAATCTGGTTAGTAAGCGCATGCGCCTATAAGGAAAAGAGCAGGCCTCTATGCGCCTATTATCCATATGCGCTTATAGAGATTAACCACACCCATAACGTTTCAATGAAGCAAATCTCCATTAGCTACATGTAGCTCGATCGTTTGTCTGCAAGACATATCTGACAGCAGTAACACAACTACCGGTAGCGAAAGAGACTTAACATCTATAAAGAAGTGTGGAGACCAGTTGTTGGGCAGAGAACTCTGCAGAAAACCATGCGCCTTCTATCAAGGCTCTTGGTCTGCAACCAGTATGCGCCTATTAGTTGATGTGCGCTTATTAACCAAGTGCGCTTATTAACCAGATTATATGGTAGTTGACATTCTTCACACACCTCAAATTCAGGCCAATTGTGGCTCATTCCGGTTCCAAATGTGAGTGCATAAAATCGCAAGTCATCTTCAGGAGATATGTGTGATAATTCTGCCTCTTGCTGAGCATAAACTGCAGGCACACTGCACAGAGTGATGTACATGTACATAATACTATATACATGAGAGAGAGAGAGAGAGAGAGAGAAAGTATTGAACAAAGCATAACCTTGCATCAGTGTATTCGGAAAGTAACGTGACTTCTTGCTTGGTAACTGACCAATCCGAGCGCCTGGAGCCACCAATGCCTCTAGGCAGCAATAATGTTATGCCATATCATAATTATCATGATTATTCATCACGCGTTTCAGAGAGGAAGTCAAGTTACTTTCAGAATACATATAATGCAAGGCAAGGCTTCGTTGGATACTCTCTCTTGTTTATTACATGTATGAACTCTTGATGTTATAGACACAATCAGCTCACTACATGTTGGTTTCATAACTGGGTGAATGTAGTTTGCTTTTAATATCAATGTCAATGAAGTTGTTTTGATAACAAGCTGACACATACTTTCCCAAATGTTACGTCTAACTAACATAGGCATAAGCTAGACTAGTTAGACTAGTCAAACATTATCCATGACCTACCCCAATTACTCAAACCATAACAGAGTTTAATACTGTACCGTGCATTTTTGCTAATATCCAGAGCATTCTTTAGCTTGTATAGTGTTTTCTTGAAAAATTCCATTCGGACATGTTCAGCTTCTTGACACCGATCAAATTCTATTGTGAGGTCATCAATGTATCTGTAGACACACACAACAATCACAAAATGCTGAATCTATTTATATCTACTTACCTCGGTTGGTAGCTCTGTAGATCTTGTAGCTTGGTCTTGTACTTTTCCAGTGCTCTGTCAAACACACACTCAGCACGCTCACACTTGTCTCTAGTTTTAGCACATTGCTCTGGAGATACTTCGGAGCTTGTCTCAGCTATGTGGAGCTTATTCTGTAAGACTTCCAAATCATGAGCACTCTGAAAATATGTCTTCTTGGCACGATTTATCTTCTCCAATCTTTTAATCCACGGCTTCTGCCCAAGTGTAAAACTCTCTTCAGCTCTCTTGACTTCTTTCAAACCTCGAATCGACTTACGAAAAGTGTCTGCTTTCCACACCTGAACAGTATCAACAACCTCACGCTGTACCACTTTGCTCATAGCGTTGTGAATGTCTGCTACTTCTATGGCCTCCTTCAAGCTGGCTTTCCATCCACTTTCCAATGAGCCATACTCAGGACCGTTGCTAATAACGTCTTCCCACTTCTTTGACCATTGCTGCAGTCCTCGGGCATACTTCGCCTCAATATCTATTCTTTCTTGAGCCATTTTTGCAAGATCACTGCACAACCGAGCACCATTTTCTATTCTTTTAATGACTCTCCGAAAGTTTCCAATATCCCAGAAGCTGTCAGTGCTAGCTTCCAAGCTCACGATATCATCTTCGCTTTTGAATTTATCACTATCCATGACCTGAGTAAAAACCGACGATAATAATTATTATGGCCTAGGCATTTAGCTAGCTAGCATTAGCTAGCCAATATATAGGCTTACCATAAGCTGTAGCTATGGCTACAGGGATAATTACGCAAAAAAGCACGCATGCCCAATACAACTATCAAATAACACGTGGTAATTGTGTACAGGGCCCTCTGTTGGAAGGTGAGTGAAATCCTATTGTCGTTATCTGTTGTAATCCTGCTGTTTGTGGACTAAAAATTACTGGCCTGATAAATATATGTATGTGTAGATGTTGATTCCAAAGAAGAATAGGAAGCTAATATATGAGAACCTCTTCAAAGAAGGTGTCCTTGTTGCCAAGAAGGACTTCAATCTTCCTCAACATCCAGAAATCGATGCAGTACCCAATCTCCAAGTCATCAAGGCCATGCAGGTGATTAAACCTATTTTGTGTGCAAGTTTTATCACTCTTGCTGTGTGTGTCTGTACTAAACTAGGAAGACCATTCACCGAGGTGCGTGGGCGGGTATGGGTTATACTGTCTATGTGTATTTTGAGTATCCACAGTGTTTACAGCCTCACCACAACAAATTAGAGCAGCAGGCTTGTAGGACACCAGATGTGGGTACACCCTAAACCATAGATTGAATAGGGAGAGGGATTGGAAACGGAAGTAGCGCCACGTGACATTTTACATTGATTTTGTAGCATGGCACCAGAGAGCCTTTGATGCCAATCCGTGTTTACGGTTGCTCAACACGCGGGAAACAATGTTTCATGAATTATGATCACTACAAGAAATTCAGAGCCCCCCAAAAACTTTATTCTCATGTCCCCTAATGGTGAGCATCAGTTGGAAAAGTTTTGACTTTTGTGAAGATAGCTAGAGGTACAAAGCGTCTTTGAGATCTTTATGTACCTAGAATGCTTCTAATAATAGCTAAGACTGTGCAACCCATCGATCTCAAGTGTCAGTTTGAAGTGCAAGTTTTACAGTACTTTTCAAGTAGGTTGAATATCATTCCAAGTTGAATGTTGAAGTGAGTACTCGCACCACCAAACCACAAAGCTGATACAACTGTAGGTGGCTGTCACAGCCTGTCAGTGTGATGATGCCCATGCATGATACCGTAAACGTTGAAATTTTCGACGCATCAAAATTTCGCACTTTCTGCACTAGGCCCACAATTCTTAAATTTCGTGCACATAAATTTTCGTCCGTTATATTAACGTAGGTGTGGCTACCACGTACACGTACACCCACGTATATATTTAATTTCGTGCGTTGAGTCCAAGGACGAAAAAAACGAAATTAAACACCTGTCGAAAATTTCAACGTTTACGGTAATACACAGCACTGACTACATGTGTGGGTGTTCATCTAGATGCATATTCAAATGACTTGAGGTGCAGAGTGTTGCTACACTACTTAAGCAAACCAAGTAAGAGAATTAATGTACATCAGCAAAAGTACTGTAAAAGAATAGAGCATTTGTTCGGGAGAAGTGGAGATGTCGAGCCAAAGGCATGCATGGTCCTCATCCTATGTTGAATCCGTAACAGTGCTACTGATACTCTTTGAAAATCTAGGCACTTACTTAGGAAAAGTTCAAGCAAAGATACATGTACACCTACATTTGTACATAATTATGAAGCTCGTGGGTAGATCATAATTATGATCAGCTTTGTTTTGTGGTTTAGTGGTGTTAGTACTCACTTTAACATTCAACTTTGAATAATTCAACCTACTTGAAAAGTACTGTAGTAGCTGACAGTCAAGGCAAGGTACTATCTAGCCTAGATTTTACTTTCAGATACACAGCCTCAATTACACCCCGGCGTAACGCGGATATAATTTGAGGTAACTTCCGTTTCCAATCCCTCTCCCTATTCAATCTATGCCTAAACTAAGAACTGTCACTTTTGCTTATGTACTGTCAAACTAATGCTCCACCCCCTACTGGGGATAGGTGGGGATTAAACCAATCACGTGATGTAATCCCCCCACCTTTGGGCTGGTTGTTTGGTCTAATCATAGATAGAGTAGAAGGGGATTGGCAACGGAAGTGGTGCACGTGATGTTGTACAGTGACGTCTATGTAGAGCTCAGAAACAATCTGTGTTTCGCTTTCTACCCCGGGTAAGTTTACCGGGAAACTTATTGAGTCTAATCATAGTCTATGCATGCGTCTCAAAGACCCCTCTAACACTAAAACAAATACCCCCTGATGGTGAGTATCATTTGGAAACGAAGAAAAGACAATCTTGATTGTCGTGAAGTAGCTAGTCTAACACAAAGCGATTTTTCATGCTTGTGTTAGTTTAGCTACAATGATATAGCTTGAGCTTGACTCTAGTCCGACTTTGTGAAGAGACATGAGAGGTGTAGAATAGGCGGGAGCTTCGGCGCCGGTGAAATACCACTAAGGTTGTGTCACTAAGTAGTATGCTGTGTCCCAAATGGCCACAAGTATTTGATGAAGTTGATGTTTAGCAGCAAAACTGCTCGTGGACTTTTTACTGACAGCAAAAACAATTCTCATTAATTACCGTATATGCTTGATCAGGAGCCGCGGCTACTAAATGTTCATTTTGCTGGAAGAGGAGGCTACAATTCAAGAGGGGCCACTGTTCAAGAGCGGCGTTTATTAGCTCCAGATAATTTAGTTTGTTATCAAAAGTTGTTTTCACCTGCATAAACTTGAACTCTGCCATGAGAAAGTCTTTGTGAAGCATTAACAAGCTGCTACTCATAGCTACGTACATGCCTATATAGCTAATAATTTTTTTGGCTGCCACGTACAGAAATGCTTGAGTCAAAGTTCACTGAGGCTACTATTTGAGAGCGGCTACTAAATGTTTCATTTTGCTAGCAAGGGAGGCTACTATTTGAGTGCGGCCTTTATACAAGAGCGGCCTCTGATCGAGCATATACGGTATATCATCTTGTTGCCTAAGAAATTTCGCATCATTTGGCATGTTGTATGGCTTCACTCGATAAAGTTTGGGTATTCTATCTAATTAGTGTTCTTTGAAGTCTGGCTTCTCAAAAAACGCTGTTTTTTTCCTGTACTTTTTTGAGTATCATGTTCCTTATACAATTCTCTTGAAGTGTGACAAGTTTGATTCTGGGATTCCAATGGGATCATGAGATATGTTGTGGGATGTAGTGTGATTTGGGCAATATTTGTGGTTTTAGAGAATAAACAGTCCTTAAAAAAAATGTTACAAAGCCTTTCTGCATTCCCAATTGTTACTGTGCACTTTTCCTTAGTAAGTAAGCTGTGTCAGGCCCTTTGTTGTGGCAATATTGCAATTAGCAATATATCGTAGGTCTTAAGTTGATGAGTGACATTACCTACGTTCAAGCTAACAATTGTACGTTTTAGTTGTAGCAATGGTGATTTCATAAAAGTTGAGCAGTATAAAACATTAGCATTAACATTTAAAAACATTAACAAGCCTAGCCCAAATGTTTGGTCAGTATTTCTGATGCAGCTTTAATCTCCTTTTTGTAAATTCGACCTGTTCTGATTTGATGATCAATTGTTTAAAAAAATAAAATCATGTAGGCAACGTATAAAATTATCTATTTCTGAAGCTGGGATACTTGAATAAGCTGCATTATGGCCCGTGAGGGTAAAGAAATTGTACACACACTAGTGAGTTGTGTGGTTTTACTTGGAAAACACCCTATAGCTAACCACCCATCTTTTTGTGCAAACCAATCACGAAATATTCTCTGGTGGCATTTCAGTTTCTACTGAGATTACTCAGTGTCCATCTTCTGACTGCAGTACTATACTGTATCAGTAGCTAGAGATGGTTCAAATAATTTATGATGTGTGTAGTTTGCATGTGTCTGGAATCGTTTGAGAAAACAAGAAAAGATGATGTTGCTCTCTCTCATAGTCCTCTGTAGTGCAGTACTCAAATGGCTAGCTGATATGCTTGTCGCCGCTCAATCAAATAGCTGGCGTGGTGTCAGTATTATTTTGCTGCTCGTATGGTCGCTGTAAACTTGTTTTAGCTATCAGTCGTTTTACAGTTCCTCGGCTAAAAATGTCACTCGGCCGAAAGTTCGAAGTCTTCCTTGTGATAACATAAGTTCAGGAAAGTTAACACACATGTTTTAGGTACATTACACAACAAAGAAGGACTGTTTATTCTCTGAAACCACAAATATTGCCCAAATCACACTACATCCCACAACATATCTCATGATCCCATTGGAATCCCAAAACCAAACTTGTCACACTTCAAGAGAATGGTATGAGGAACATGATACACAAAAAATTACAGGGAAAAAAACAGCGCTTTTCGAGAAGTCAGAGTTTGAAGGATACTAATTAGATGCAATACCTAAAATTTATTAAGTGAAGCCGTACAACATACCAAATGATGCGGAATTTCTTAGGCAACAAGATGATATACATTCTTAGTCTTGAATGTTAATGGTTAGAAAGTTACAGTTTAACTAACAGCAGCCAGTTTCTAAAAGTGGAGAATTTCTGCATTTTTTAATTAACTCAATCTCAGAAGCCATATTGTTTACAAACCCAAAATTTTTTCTGATATGTTATCATACCATTCCTCACACATGTACCAAGTTTCGTGGAATTCTGAAGACCTCACGTTTTAAATTTCGTTGAATTGATATGTAATGACCCTATAGTAACCTCTAATATGCAGCTGCATATTCTGTGCCAGAGGAGGTCAGACATCATTTTGAAATTTCACTATTATGACCTTTTAATGGCATTCCAGGCCAAATTGCTTTTCGTTTTCGCCTGCCATGCATAATTATGCCTCAAGGCGTAGCCGCACGAGGGATATGGTGAAGTTTACTGTGTGTGTGTGTGTGTGTGTGTGTGTGTGTGTGTGTGTGTGTGTGTGTGTGTGTGTGTGTGTGTCTGTTCCAGCTGTAACTGCATGCTCAATGGTTACAATGCGACTAGAACTAACAGCTTCTATAGGCTTCTAGCCGCGTTCTTTTGGATTTTGATTCGTAGATTAGCAAACTAAAGCTTCTTTCTCGAGTTATGGCTAGTTTGACTCACATTGAAGGCTGTTCAGAATCTTTCATAGCATCATCTGTTCGCACAAACTTTCTATTCAACTTATGAGTTAGCCTTGCACTAAAGTGCTAGCTTTTTGTTATCTACAAGAGTCAGAAAGAGCTGAAGAAGCTAGCTATTTTAGTAGCCATTATTGAACTTGCAGACACATGCACCCCTTATTCCTGGATGTAATGCGCATGCGCGCTCAATACCACGTGTAAGAGATTCCATTTTGAACCCCAGATCCTGGCAGAATCAATTTTCTTCTTTGTTGATGTCCTGGTAAGCCACAAACTAACCTTTCGGATAACTATTTTTAGGCTGCTTGTTATAGGTACTACTTTCTGTGATTGAATTCTGCTTATCTCACAGACTATATACTGACTATGCCGCCTTTGACAAAGGTTTGCTCTTTTTACGCTGCTTGTTATAGATACTACTTTCTGTGATTGAATTCTGCTTATCTCACAGACTATATACTGACTATGCCTTTGACAAAAAATTAATGTTTGCTCCCACTGTTTGGCTACAGGCCAGTTAAGACGATCTATTAACTGTGGACACCCCTTTCTTGTGAAACAATCAAAGCACATTGCAAATTATTTACCTCTTCTATAACACTAAAACTTTTGAGCGAAAGTAAAAACATGGCGAGAGGCATTAGCAAGCCAACACTCGTTATTAGCTATGACTAAAACAGGCCGGTACTGTCTGTCCAAAAGTTTTACACAGATTGATATACATAGTAAACAACAGCAGGTTGAAGTGCCTCTTATAAATTGTTTGGGTCCCAGTCCTTAATGCGTTTTAACCAAATTTCCTTGTTAGTAATGTACTAAGTGCAGGTTTTGGAAGTAAAAGTCAGTACAAATCATTGTTGTTTGCAGTCGCTCAAGTCACGAGGGTATGTAAAGGAACAGTTCTCTTGGCAGCACTACTACTGGTACTTGACAAATGAAGGAATTCAGTATCTCAGAGAGTACTTGCATTTGCCAAATGAGATTGTCCCAGCTACTTTAAAGAGGCCTACTCGAACAGAAACAGCAAGAGCAAGACCTAAAGGTATAGTATGTGTTTTTTAGAGCTTGTAAGATTTGAATTTGCGTGTGCTTAATTTAGGCTTTGGGGACGGTGATCGAGAGAGAAGAGAAGAAAGAGAGGATAGAGAACAGTACCGGAGAGGCGCAGACTGTAAGCCATGTAGAAATGTTGATCAGCTCACCCTGTGGGTGTGTTAATGTAGAGCATGCACGCCCTCATTACAAACATACTGATGATGTCATGTGGTGTAACAGGTGGTGGTCCAATGGAAGCGCCAATAGTTAAACTTTCAGTACCTGCACTCAAATATATCATATGTGACAGGGCCTAGGAAAACACCCCTTAACGCGGGTATACCCGAGTTTATTTTTATTGTTGAATCAGATAAAGCGTTCTCTAAGCTTCAAAATGATACCAAGATCGACCTCCTAGCTATTTTCTACCCGGAGATATGTTCGAGGGAACGCTACGAAGTATTGCTTGAGCAGATGACGCTCAAACGTCATGAATAATTGTAAGTTCAATTATTGATTTCCGGGCACTTCCGTATACTCATAAAGCTTAGTAAAAGATTTTCTGGAGAAGACGAGTTAGTTAGATGAAGGCTAGGCATTCTAGGACTCTCTAGCTAGCTAGTATAGCTATGTAGCTGGATTGCTTGGCATCTAGGAAGGATCTTCGAAGAAATAAAAAGACAAAGACTCCCGTCGCTCCAATGGTAAGCTTTCATGTCTTGTTATCAGCTTGTACTTACTTTCTGTGTCATGTATCAGTCTTATAATAGATCGCTCACTTGTATGGAGCCTACAAAAAGTGTCTCTGTTCTTCATAAAGCTTAAAGGAACCCTGTCTGATCTATTATAGGTGGCCTTTCACTTAGTATTCGTCTATGTGCTAGATCCAACTTATTATTAGCCTTACAAGAAGCTTTCCTCCTTTAATTTAGTATTAGTATCACTGCCATTGTGCTTAGTATTAGCAGGCCTGATGGGATGAGTGATCACATCTTGGAGAGCCCAGGAAACCCTGTGAAATTGTCCTATAACATTTATATGGATGGTTCCCCCAGGTCGTTGCGAGTGTCGGAGGCCTGAGAAACAATAGTCTATTGGCTAGAATGTAAGTGACATTGATATTGTGTCTATCTTAACTTACTACTTATCTGTAGGTTGTTATGGAGGGTTTATGAAGACAAGTGGTACGGGATACATACATCTAAAGAAACAAGAGTGGATCTACGCCAAGCTAGCTAGCTAGATAGCTGCTCTTTCTAATGAATTTATGTTGCTAAATTATGTTTGTTAAGAAGTGGAGCTATAATATACCTGGCTCCTCTTGATGATTGTAAGTACTGGGCTGATGAAATAGTCCTGTACAAGTTGTAATCTTTTTTTGTTAAAAATAATTAAGGAAAATTCCCCTCACGTACACAAGTACATTTCATTGTAAAAAATGAACGTTCGGTGAGTTTCTTCAACGTCCGCGCTTGACCTGTTTAAAGCTTCGTAGGCCAAATTTTTACGGGTAGATAGAGGAAGGGCTGAAGTTAGCACCTGTGAAAAAAAATTTTTTGCCCATGTTTTTCATTTCTACTAAATTGACCTATAGCCTAATTTAATTTTAGTGCCGCGTTAAGGGGGGTTTCTTAGGCCCTGTCACACATCACCTAAGATATGCAGTCTCAAAATATTAAATATCCTGGGGAAGCATGCCCCCCACACACCTCAATCATACAGGATATACGACCCCCCCTGTTTCAAGTGCTATAATTTGTTTCCTTTCTCAACTCACACAAAGTCTGCCCATACACAAGAGAAACACTTCCCAGCAGACAGTAGAGAAAATCAAATAGAGTTACAGTAGTCATTCTACCCTGAATTAATTTAGTCCACTATATATATCTTGACTTTAGTAATTTTAATTGGTGAAACACATCTTCATTAGTGAAACAACATAACATACATCTCAGTTTCAGGTGACAAAAAGACAACTGGTGTGGGTGCTGGAGAAGGATTCAATCCTCAATTTGTAAGTTTTTGTATGTCTGTTTGGAGGGTGTAATGTGTATTTTGCATGACCCACTGTATAGCGCTATAGCAACTGTTTTTGTTAAGAATGGCCAAAATCATGGCACGATGTGAAGGATAAAATAGCCTACTTGTATTGTCATACAGTGGTGTGTGCATTGTTCGAAGGCCTCTTTTTTAATGTTAACGATTACGGTTTGGAGTTAGAGGAATGAGGATATAATAATTTTATTATTGTTTATTAGTCATACTGTATAATATCAAACACAGACACTGCAAAAAGTGTTTGATGCTTAAGGTTACGGTAGACCGTTTGATCGTTATTATTCATGATAGTGATCTCGAGCAGCTAGAATGAGCTGAAAGTCAACTGAAACGCAGTAGTCATTTCATGGCTCGAATAGACATTTTAACTAGATAGTGTAGTTCTTATAAAGGCCTACTGTACAGAGAATATAAAAGAAAACTTTTCGTTTAGCTATTATATCAAACATGAACAAAAATCAGCTTCCCGCAAGGCGCCTGCATCTATGTATACATATATATGCCCTAGAGATCCCATATTTAATGATTGCTGCACTCGATAGATCTAGGTATAGCCTCGATTCAAGGCCGATTAAAATACGGCCTGGTACCTATTGCAGGGGTGATAGTGCGCATGCGCTTCAAATTACCCAGAATATGGGTAATCGTACTACGAACGTAAAACCTTAGTAAATTACACAGGAAATTAGTCCGTTTACTAAAAATATGTTCCGTAATACTTTATCTCTATGACTGAGTTCTGTAAAGCTGTGGCTTATGCCGTCTATTGCGTTGGTCTAGAAGGCTTGAACACTAGTTTTAAGACAGAAGAGGCTCTCATCTACGTCTAGGATGGTCCTATAGCCGGATTGTCTTCGCAAGTAGCAGTTTGAGGCACCAAACACTTCCCATAGCCTGTACAGATCCAAGGTAAGACATCCTGACCATACAACCTTCATAGAGGTAGATGAGAGCCTCTTCTGGCTTTAGACTAGTGTGAAAGCCTTCTGGAACAACGCAATAGAGAGCTAAGCTGATGTACAAAGATAGAAAATAGATGAGAGAAAGAAAAAGGGGATTCCCGAGATTCTGGAGAATAAACTAACGCATGCGCACTATCACCCCTGCAATAGGTACCAGGCCGTATTTTAATCGGCCTGGAATCGAGGCTAATCTAGGTATAGCAAGCTTTCCAAGTAGGCAATAAACTAATATCCAGCAAAATTAATGTCAAGAACCCAAGACAAGAATGTTCAATGTTTTCATTCAAAGTGACCCTGGCTTACCTCTTTTGGACCCAGACCTTAACCAGTGGAAGAATGCCAAAGTCACGTTTAACTGAAAAATTAAACACCGTACGTTGTTAAATCAGCTAAAACGCATGTAGTAGCTAGCGGTTCTGTCTATACCTGCAGTGCAGCATGCCAGTACATCAACACATTTATACCCTAGCCGCAAATAACCGCCCACCCCTACTTTTGCCTGAAAGTCCTGTAGAGACCTATTTGCAATCATAGAAGCGCCCACTATTGCGCATGCGTATAGTCGGGTAAAGGTCAACAGGATGCATGATTTTTATTTGAGATAGTTAGCTAGCTAGCTAGATCGATATCTAGAGTGCTAGCTCAGAAACAATGACTTTAGCTATATCTATATACCGTATAGCGCGAAATTTTCGCGGATTTCGTGGGCTAGAATTCGACACGAAAATTAAGTCTACAAAAATTGTTCTTTAATTAGAATTACCTGCTATCATGCAAATATTTAGAGGCGTGGCTTCCGGTAAGCAGTCATTCCGCAAACATTGTGCAACGAAATGGCTTTTAGAGGCCAATCCACGAAATATAAGTGCCTCGAAAAATTCGCGCTATACGGTAGTCAGTGGCGTAGGAAGTGGCTGGAGCCCCCCCTTGTTGGAGAGCAATGTTTAGCTTGAACTGTTGAGCTAGCTTACTACTTAAAATTATTGTGTCAAATGCCTACTTCTCAAAGACCCCTCCAACACTTAAACACATACCCCGATGGTAGATATCATTTAGAAATGAATAAAATATAATCTTGATTTTCGTGACGTAGCTAGAGGTACACAGAGAGGCTTTCTTTTTCATGCTTGTGTTCCTATAGCACCTATGATATAGCTAAGGTTGCGTTACTAAGTAGTGTGCTATGTCCCAAATCACCACACAAATGAGGTGAAGTTGATGTCTAGCAGTAGAACTGCTTATAGACTTTTACAGACGACAAAAAACAATTCTCATGAATTATTCGTGTTTAGACTCCCATGTTAGAAGTAAGCCTCGAGGCGAAACACGGATGGTACCGGAAGTGCATTCCTTTGCCAATCCCTTTCTCTTCTATCTATGGTAATACTGTCTATATAGGCAGTAAGCTAAGGTATAGGCAGGATTTGTTGCAGAAAAATCACTCTTACTGGTTGGATTTACTGTCATAACTGCTTGTTTTCTGTGGGCTGTAGCTTCTCTCCTGAGCGCTTGCTAACAATCACTCTTGCATTATTCAATAGCTAAAACTTCAATTTTGCATGCAGTCCTGCATAAATAGATCAAGTACATGGCAGTACAGAATGCACTTGCAACTAAAGTGATCATTTTCATGCACAGTTGATAGTAAAAGTGGGCGTAACAGCAACACGTCCGTCCCCCAGACAGCTGTTAAATTCCTTTTACCCGTTGTGTGGAAAGGACTATAAGAAAAAATATGGGAAGAATTAGAGGAACAAAGAAAGAAAAAGGAGAGCATGCCTCACTAAGATATGTGACGGTGGCACAGTGGAAACGAACATGAGCCGTCAGTAGATGGGCAGGGCCTGGCAGGTAACAAAGCCACAGAATACCTATGCATTGCAGATTTTCACCTAAAGCTGCAGCATTACAGAACTAGTATGCCAGAATCTATGTATGGAGATATCACAGACAAGGGCTTACCTAGCATAGGAAGATCCTTGAGGCTTGACTTTACAGCAGTATGCATGTTAGCCTCGATTCCAGGCCGCTAAGAGAGGGCCTGGTATCGACTGTTTGCGCATGCGCCACCTATTACCCGGAAAGTGGGTAATTCGGATACCATTGTATTTTGCTCAGTAAAACAATGACGTCACAACGAACGAAAGTGGATTGAAGAAAGTGGATAAAAGTGTGATTGTAGCCCGTGTGATAGCATTCTAATAGCTACCCTTAGCCTACTATGTTAACAAAGGACTCACAGCCTGCAACAGTGTGGATAACAATCCTCTGAACGGAGGGGAAGGCTGACAATAGCCTATATGGATAGGCCACGCCCATCTGACACTAACCTTGGTGAAAGTCGACTTTATCAGAAAGAAATTGCTGCTGTAACCAATACAGCTCTGTCTCTAGCTAGCTAGCTATATAGCTCTGTGTCTGACTTTATGAAGAGTATTCTTTGTCTGTATATGTTATTCAGGATATAATTTGGGTAAAATTCAGTTTAATGGGAAACATTACGGGAATATTATCCAATAATTTTGCGCATGCGCAAGCAGTCAGTAGCAGGCCTAATTGTTTAGGCCTTGAGAAGGAGGCTATATGCATGTGTGATACAGCTAGTGTATTGGTGATGAATGACATTGTTGTAAGGTGTGACCTCATAATAGAGGCAATCTACTATAAATAGTTTGTGACTGAATTGTTTGCCACGTTTTAAAATGCAACTAGCTATATAATGATAATTTTTAGGCTACATCAACTGCCGCATTAGACTCACAATTAAGCCAAAGAAATCTTGGCAGTCCTTCTTTGAACTGAATAGTAGCAGCGATTTTAAGACAGCTTGCACAAGTCTGACAACTATATGACTTCAATTCAACTGCTGCCCTCTGCCATTATCTGTCTTGTATTGTACAGGTTATCAAAAGCCTTGGGCAACCAATAACAAACTGACTTTTGGCTGCCAGTTCTCATCATATAAAACAGCTAATCTTTGCTGATCTCTTAGATGACTATATCCTAGCTGAATGCCTGATGTTGTTCTTCTCCATCAATCTTCTCTTTTCTAGCACTAACATCCACTCTCAAACTGTAGCTAAGAAACCCCCAAGCACTTTACATAACCTTGCGCAATTTTTGGATCACGTGGAAAAACCAATGAATAATCTCTACCCAAATTCTGGTAGAGACAGAAGCTGTAGCCCAAAGTCACCAGTCCATTTTCTCCCGCCCCCATCCAATCAGAGAAAAGGGAGTGGCTTGCGGTAGTGGATGTAGCCTAAAAATTATTTATAGCTAGTTGCATTTTAACGTGGCAAACAATTCAGCCACTAACTAGATTGCCTCTATTATACTTAAATTTTTTTACATACGCTATACCTTATACTAAGAAAGCTCAGTAGCACACAATTATTTCTCCGAGAAACCATTAATTTTTTCTGCAGCGTGGAGTTGGATTTGGAAGAGGGAAACCAACAGACTCTTGAACGAATACAAGTTAGCCTATAGCTTTCTTTTGCTTATACTAATTATTGGCATATTGATATTAATTTTTGAGTGTGTAATTTGTTATAGCATATAGTGCTACATATTAAGCATACCTCGGGTGTTGATCCCCAGGAACTGTGTTCTGGAGGATATGTACTGGGGCAGAAAGTACCACAAAATTTTTTCATTTATATAGCTGGTTGGAGATAATTATGATATCAGCACTATACAGCATAAATATTAGAAGTGTTTTTAACAAGGAATCAAAATAATGTACAGTGCAACAACCAAAGAGAGTAGAACTTTTGATTTTTTACGTTTTTGTGAATATCTTCTAAACTAAATGTGATTGGAACAATTTGAGTGCAGGTACTGAAAGTTTAACTCTTGGCGCTTCCATTGGACCACCACCTGTTACATTATATGACATCATCACTCCAAGATGGCTGCTACAATATGTGTACATTGAAAATATGTTAGGCATGAAACTATCTTATATGTTTGAGTTAAGATCTGAAATTTGTTATGCAAGTACTTCATTACCTTGCGCATCTTTTGAGCTCTTACGGAAGTGCAGGCTACTAGTAAGTTCTGAGATATACAAAGTTTTGTAAATTTATAGTGCCAAATGTGTTAGGCATTGATTTTTTGAGTTCATGCTAGTTAAGGTCTGATTTTTGGAGAGCATGTACTCCAATAGTATACTTTTCGTGTGTACTAACTCACAGTAGCTGAAAGAGTTCTGTCTTGGCTCGAGCGGCCTTCTTGTCAAAAATGGTGATTTTGCTCCATTTTGCTGCTCTTTGCCCGTTTTTGCTGACGTAAGCAATGATATTCATTGATTTGTGACATCACAAATCATCTTGTCTTTATTTGCTACATCCAAGCTCATGTGATGTCTAACCTGCAACTACACCCAGTTAATCAGTCATAATGTGTCACAGGGGCGTGGCAATTTACACTACTACGCAACAGAAACCAAGAAAATCAGCTAAAATCACCATTTTTGACAAGAAGGGCCGCTCTAGCAAAGAAGAGACTGGTCTAGCTCTTGTAAGTTAGTACAAATGAAAAGTATACTATTGGAGTACATGCTCTCCAAAAATCAGACCTTAACTAGCATGAACTCGAAAAATCAATGCCTAACACATTTGGCACTATAAATTTACAAAACTTTGTATATCTCAGAACTTACTAGTAGCCTGCACTTCCGTAAGAGCTCAAAAGATGCGCAAGGTAATGAAGTACTTGCATAACAAATTTCAGATCTTAACTCAAACATATAAGATAGTTTCATGCCTAACATATTTTCAATGTACACATATTGTAGCAGCCATCTTGGAGTGATGATGTCATATGATGTAACAGGTGGTGGTCCAATGGAAGCGCCAAGAGTTGAACTTTCAGTACCTGCACTCAAATTGTTCCAATCACATTTAGTTTAGAAGATATTCACAAAAACGTAAAAAATCAAAAGTTCTACTCTCTTTGGTTGTTGCACTGTATATGAAAGTTCAATTTCAGTCAAGTACATACCGTAATCCGGATCAGATCACTTCAGCTGCAGATATAATATTGTGTAGATATACCTCAAACTAGATGACTGAAGTAAACCCTAGGCAGATTTATATGTCTCAACCAAATCGTTGCCGTATACCATGTAGAATATTTTTCAGGTGAAAAAACCTTTTGCAAATGAGCCAAATCAGCAAATTATGTTGACCCTTTGCGTACAGCGTTCTGGCAAGGATCGTGTATATTTAGTAGTAATAATATTTAGCTTTTGCAGATAATTATTTATTGTGAAGTTAGCCATGTGGTGTTTTGTTTTCCCACAAAATTTACTGAATTCTTGACAATACACATAATAAAAGTCCTACACAGAGCTGTAATTACCCTAGGCGCGCGTGGGCGGCCACGGGTATAGTAGTCGTTTGGTTTGTCTGTTTGTAATTTCTGGATCTGCTCACCTGGCTGCCACAGCACTGCGTTTATAGCATGGATAGCCTTCACACAGTAAGTTATTAGTTTTAACAATGGTAGATTTCGATGTTAGAGCTTTGTTGTCGAATAAAAGCGAGCAAAAACTAAGAAGCTTGAACTTGCAGGTTGGCAGCTAACTACACGCGGCCTTTATTCGAGGCATTCTCTGTATTTACAGCTGAGGTGATCCCGTACCAAAAACAGTGGAAAAGGGTCACTACAATAGAAAGCTAGAATTGTGACTTGTTTGTTGTCTTGTTAGCTGGATCTAGGATCCTACTCTATCCAAGAGTCATACTTCTCTGAGACTCCAGGCTTCTTTGCTGTGATCCTAGAGACTAGGACCTAGTTCACATCATGTACCACTAAAACTCTATTCTCAAGTCTGGTTTAGTTTTATTGCTCCTGAGTTGCTGTGCTAGACATGACAGCTCAGTCATTCATCACTACATGCACTGCATTATATCACTCTTCTGGTTTCTTTATAATCACGTCACCAGCCGAGGGTTTGCACTTTAGTGCTCTAGTTAGCTATAATTATAGAGATAGAGCTATAGGTTTGTTGTACAGCTGTTTTCTGAGTCTGTAGTATAGTCAGTATATAGCAGCTGTACAAATGTAAACGAACTTCTGCATGTCGTATACTCCTCACACAAGCTAAAATCAGAAATTGAAAAATCTCTCTATACAGACCTCCAAAACGTCTCAATGGATTAAGGACAATAATCTCAAAATGAATATAAAAAAAACGCAATAATTATATATCTTTCACTAAAGAAAAAACATCAACATTAAAAAGTTATAAAGGCAAATACCTATATACCTAGGAGTCTGGAGTCGCTGAATCTGTAAACTGTAACTCCTGTAAAGACGATCAATTTATTTGTAGTTGCCTGCCTATACCTGAGGTAGCCTCGTTGTCTCTAGCTAGCTAAACTTAAAAAAATTCTGCCCGGGAAGAGAAAATACTCCTCCATGCCTGCCTACTAGTGGTAGTGCTTACAGTCCATCTATAGTTATTGCCCAGCCCTCGTCAGTGTGGATTATACGAAATCTGACAGGAACTGACTTATGTCAGACCATAACCAAAATGCTCTGTCATTGTAGTTTCTTGTTCTGCCATGACTGTCGCAAGGCCCGACTAGTCTAGGGTCTGATCATAAATAGTAGAGGGGAGGGATTGGAAACATCACCGGTGACCAATATATTGCCCTAGAGAATTCTGACACCATGCGTGTTGATTGCGAGCCAGATGCAAAGACAAAGGAGAAGAAAGTGAAGAAAACTGCAGTCTGTAAATGTATGGTTTACACATCATTAATTTTACCTAATTTATGATCATCAAGGTCCATGCACTATTTTACATGTGAGTGCATAGAGTAAAAATGGAAGCTTATGCACACTTCAGCAAAATTGATTTTATTTCTATTTTGGAATGATGTAACCTTAATCAATGTATGTACAGCATTGCAAGTCAGGATAATGTTCCATTACCACAGGAACGACACACTCAATGGGAGTAGTTTTGCATAGAGTAAAAATGAAACAACGCTCAATGCAAGCATAAACTTGTAGCTGTACCCATCTAGCCAGTACACTATCACAAGCATGTAAGTTGAGAAAGATTTAACACCACAAAATAACAGAATTCACAGAATTCATTTTAAAAAATCAAGCCATTGTTCTCGAGGTATATAGTTTTTAAACATCTGTTTTAAATGATTCAACTTCGTATCTTGGAGTGTTCGTATCCTTCCTAGATCGACATAGTTCTCGTTCACGCCTGGAAAGCAGTTAAACTCGGGGAATCTTATTTCCAGTTAACATAATGGTTGATTGCTTTGGGGCTCCCGCTCCTTCCCAGCATTTCCATGACGCTGATGAGGATAACGTACGTCAACCATTGAAGTATTAGGTATAGTTTTCCACCATTTCATAAAGGAAAGGTCACATCCTTGTGGCATAACAACACATTCACTGAGGCGTTCTTCCTCCACTTCGGATTTTGTAATTGAACGAACAGGCTCATTACTCAATCTCTTCTTAATTGATCTTTGCCTGGATAGACGCTGGTGAGAAATTCCCAGGGCATGGTGTATGCAGCCAGAGCAGAAGTAAAAGTTACCTAGTGAGTCAAATACATTATTTCGAAGCCATTCGTTTTGTTTCACAAGATCTCGATCTTGCTGACGCTTTGGATGGGGATTGATGGTCTTTCGTCGCTTAAGTTCAGATCCTTGCCTCTTCATCCCCTTAAAAGTATCATAATACTTACTAAGTATGGGGGCACAACTCTTGCATACTTTAGCATTCCAGTCACTAGGCTGAAAGTCACTTGGACCAGGTAGGTCATCAGTTTCCTCAAAGGAGGACTGAAGTTCCTTGGAGAAGTGGTATGATTTTCTTGCCTCCCCTCTTAAGTACAATTCTTTTCTCTTAGCTCTTCTCTCCTTTCTGGAACCAGGAGAAGGTCCACTGGATTGCCTGACTTCATCTGAGTCATTTTGGCTAGATCCACTAAAGGTATCTTCATTCTCACTCGATCCAGAGGGGGGACCCTCACTATCTATGTCACTGCTTTCTCTAGCTCTTTTTCTAGCAGCCATATTCTTTAAAAAATAGCTGTTTTTGACACGAGGAGCTTCTAGAAGCCTTACTCTGTCCACCTGTGACGTTTAGGGACTCACCTGAGCTACAGTATTGAAGATATAATGGAAGTATTCAGCATGCTTTTTACCAGATTTTCAATTGCGTTTTTTTCAATTTATGTGAACGTGTATAAGCTTCCATTTTTACTCTATGCGCTCACACATGTATTTAGCTGGGAATTTGAAACTTTGTGGGGGATATCTTGAGCTAGGAAGTATATAGTCATGGTTGCTTGAGAGTGATCACAGTGTAGAGGGAGCATTGCATTATGCTGTTTATTGTTGGATATTAACATAGAAGTGTGAAAAGAAGAATTCAAAAGTACATTTTTTGCGGGAGAGTTACTGGTTAACAATAGATTGTACATCACTATTGTTTAGGTCTACATATTGCCTAATGATTCCGATGTGCCTTAAGAAAAGTTTTTCTTTGCTAACCTGTAAACGTCGTCAGACTTACAAAAATTATGTTTTGTGTTTGTTAACATCATCATTTCTCCTTTGTGATTGTGTTTATCATAATGTTAAGAAATAAGTATGCAGTCTATATGATCATGAACGGTGCCTAGTAAGTACTATAGTTTTTTTGTGAGTGCATGTCTTGTTTTTTGAAGGTTTGTTAAGATCTTAGGATGTGTGATTCTTCAATGCAATAGAGAAAAATCTCATTCTGATGTACAGCAACCAAAGAAACTAGTTCAGATCTATATGTATTAGTAGCTACTATGGGCCAGAGACAGCTATCTGTTCACTCTCTTTTGGCCCCAATTAAATTAACTTCCTGTCTATTTCTTAGAATAATTATATATAATAATAGCATGTAAGGTAGTGTATACAGGGGAATGGACTTCTATGTAGACACAATGACAGGTGGAGGGTACAGAAAATAGAGAGGATTAAGGGTACATACAAAGGTTCGGTTTATTGGTGGAGGTGGGTCTCCGAGATCACCAGGTCTATGGCCCAGATCTAAAGGGGTGTCCACTTGACGATCTGGACCCTCTGATGGCTTGGATCGATGAGCGAAGGAGGGAAAAGGTTAGTCGGCAACGGAGCCAGCATAGTGTACTGCTATATGATTGGTCCCATTTAGATGCTAACATCGAAGCGAGTCTCTTGTAGAAGGTGGTTGCTTCACGAGCTAAGCCTCCTGTTGCAGAGAGGACTAATGGGGAAAAGGATGCCTGTTCAATGTAAAAAATTCTTTGTTCGTAGGCCCTTTTCTTTATTTGCTCGTGCTTGCGGTAGACTGTTTGAGGGTCGGTGTGTCTGTTGGATGCAGCGTGTGGGTTAAATACCCTGACATCAAAATAAGTTCTTTCAAAGGAGCCACCCCATACTCCATTGGCTGCAATGTCTAGGCGTGCACCCGGTTGTGTATTAGCACTTGCTCCTGCTAGGTTCTCCCCTGTAACCGTTCTGGTTCTGTGCACACGTTGTTGCAGACCTCACTAAGAAGATCTGCAGTCAAGTCTCTGATCTCATTGTGCCGAATGGACGGAAAGCCGCCCTTCGCACAAGAGAGAGCGTGTTCTACTGTGAAGGAAGAACCACAGGCACATTTCGAGGGTAGCTTGTTTGGAGTCCAACCATAACGCAGGGATATAGGGCGTCTCTAAAGGCTTGTTTGTGGAGGGTGAAACCATGGGTTTTGAGCGGTAGGGTGGTAAGCCATGACGATGCACCCTTCTCTTTAGACAGATTGACAGATCTTTGCATGTTAATTGGTAGAGAGTAGTGGCGTCAGTGTGTTGGTTCTCTCTCTGTTTTGTTGGCCTACGGTGGATTTGGCCATTAGTGACTCCGAGATAATCTCCTGCCCATAGTGTGTGTCTTGTCTGATGATGTGATTACAGAGGGCAGATGTGACGAATTGGGAGGCATTGTATTCATGAGTAGCCTGTTTGGATGGTATACGGATCCCTAGTCCACCTTCCCTTGCTGGAAGGGCAAAGAGTGTACATTCAGTGTCGTTAGGTGGAGGAGTACCTGTGAGGGAAGGAACAAGTTTCTTACGCAGAGCTTCGTCCAGCGGTGCCAGTCTTTGACTCACGATCCTGCTTGGTGTTGTGCGACACATATAGGTCCATTTGCTTGATAATCCATGGTTGATAATCCATGGTTTAATGCAGAGTAGGCGGCGTGTGGCTGGGTGGTGGCAATATCTGCAAGGTTAGTCACGAGTGCAGACCAGCTGGCAACTTTAGACTCAGCAAAGGACTCCATGAACCCTGGGGAGCCAATGGGTGATCCTAGGTAGGGTCTTCCATCGGGAGTGACGTTCACACCAGTCTGGTGGAAGGTAGTGGACCCAATGGTGTGGAATCCCTCCTTAGTAATTAACCATGTCTTTAGGGGGTTCGGGTAGTATCCAAAGGCTGGGCCTTCTTTGGTTAAGGTGTCCCACCACTCGCGTAGGTCAGATATTTTCCCCGCAGCTGCAGCATCGTCCGCATACCAAATTTGGGTGATGTTAGTGTTAGAGAGTTTTGTTATGAGGGGAATGCTGGCCAGAGCATACATGGGCATGGCAAGGGGGTCACCTTGTGTGGTGCCTTCTTGGGAGAGTAGGCGGTCTCCATCAACGTAAAGATCTGTGGGCTCTCTGTAGGTGTTGATGAGGATGGTGGCCAGTGCCGGGCAGAGTCTGCGTATGTTGTGGAGGGCAACTTTGCGGTTCAGTGAGTTAAATGCGTTGGTAGCATCTGCTAGGAGAATGGCTTCATTATTATCTGAGTCAAGGCACCTTCTAGCTGCGTGTACAGCGGCTTCTATGCCCGACAACTGCCCTCCACAGAGTTGGATGCAGCCTGACGCTTCTTGGATGTCTTGTTTAATTAAGGACAGGGTAGCTTTGGCAATTATTCTTCGTGCTGTGTCTCCTATGCCAATAGGGCGAACCCCAGAGTTTTTGTCGAGTGCAATGAGTCGACATGCCAGGAAAGGGGCAATCAGGGGGGGGGCTACATAGGAGGTGCAGAGTCTTCTCGCAACCATGGCAAGTTGGTGACAGAGTTTGTCTGACGCTCTCTTGAAAGAGGTACATAACCTCCGCCATTGGTATGCGTCCAGGCCGGAGGGTCCTGCAGAGCCAGAGGTGTGAAGTGCAGCTGAGCGAATGGAGGAGGCGTCTAGGGCGTCAAAGACAACCGGGTGTACTTCTTGTGGTGGCGAAGGAAGGATGCAGTTTGGATGGGGGGGCTGTCCTTTAGGGTGTTTGTTTGCCAGGGCTTCTCTAACTGTGAGAGAATTAGGGTTGTTTGGGTCCACACGGTCAGCAAGGTGTAGTACACCCCCTTCTCTATTGTCAGCTAGTATATCCAGTGCTGCTCCACATTTTCCGGCGAACACCTTGTTGGCAAATAGACGTGCCTGGGATTGATTTGCAGCGTACTTAGATACTACTGGTGCACGCAACCTTCTTTGGATCGTTCTCCCTTCAAGCAATAGGTCGTTTAGGTTTCCTTCCTTCCAGGTACTCAATCTTCTTGTCAGGCAAGCACTGTTTTCTTTGTTTTTAGAAGCTCTATGGGGTTTCTGTAGAGACAAAATGGGGAGGACTGTGGCTGCCTTCAGGGCCACTGATTCTAGAGCAGACGCAGAGGCAAACGCTGCGTAGAGATTAGACAGCTCATCAACGAATTCTTTCCCGGCTTTTCCAATAGGCACTGTGAAGGAGTTCTTTCTCCAGTGTATTACTTCGGTATATGTGGCCTCTAGAATGACACAGAAATCTGTTGCACTATGAACGCCCCATGAAAACACGGGAGTTGTGGTTGGGGAGGGGCTTGGCAAATCGGCAACTTGTTCACTACGCTCCCTCTGGGGTGGCTGATTAGGTTGGTTTGCCGTTAGGTTTTCAGGTAGACTCACAGATGGTTGACTCGGAGGTGATTGATTTGGTGGTTGGTTTGCAGATAGGTTTACAGGTAGCTGACTCAAGGGTTGCCATAGTTGATTCTGGGTCAGTAGGTTTAGGTTATCAGGTTGACTCACAGATGGTTGACTCGGAGGTGGTTGGTTTGCAGGTAGATGTACGAGTAGCTGACTCAAGGGTTGCAATAGTTGATTCTGGGACGATAGAGAAGATGGCCCAGTAGCAGTGTCTATTTCCGGTGCAACACGCATGGGCGCGCCGCGTGAAATCCCTTGTTTCCAATCCCTCTCCTTTACTATCTATGGTCTGATGCCCTGAGACATGGACCATGCATTATCATTTATAGCTCATGACGTTCATTCTGATAAAATATGATATACATAATATCAGGAGCCCATAAAGAGAAGGAGCGGCTAACTACGGGGATCACGTACCGCATTTCCATATATGCAGGGTCACTAAGTGGTTGAATCCCTACACGTGTTATACGCAATGCAGGGATGCGGTTTGCAAGCACTTAGTCGCTTCCATACAAGGAAGTGCGGTTTCACCTTCAATTACGAGGCGTGATCCCCGAGTGTACGTTGAAGTTAGCCGATTAGCCGCTCCTTCTCTTTATGGGCTCCTGATAATAATTATATGACAGTCTAATTATTAATAATTATGCACAAGTGAAAGTTTAGTCATTGAACCATCCTGTAAGTATTCAGCCAGTGAAATGGTTGACTCATCTTCATCAGGACTAGTACTGGTTGTAGATGTGTGCTTGTTTTGCTCAGATTCACAACACAGTCACGGTAGTGTTTGGTGATCTTTCTCCAGTTCACTGGACTTGCCTCTTCCTACATAAACTTGTCTCTTAGGCTGTTTGACAGCTAAATGCTGAGAAGAGTGACGGTTAGAGGGCATAGCTAGCTACTTTACAATCTTTAATATTATGCTGAGGTAGTCAGTCTTGTACCAGCATTACTACGCTAGCTGTTCAAGAGTAGTCCATCCTAGCTGGCTAAGGAACGATGAACTTGGAGTCCTAGGTATGCTAGCTGTTCAAGAGTAGTCCATCCTAGCTGGCTAAGGAACGATGAACTTGGAGTCCTAGGAGGCTTGCCCATAATAGTTCTGGATGCTCTCAAGTAGTCCAGAGATTGGAAACAAATGGGGGCTTCCGTGTGTAAATGGTTGAAACACTTTGGTCCGCGTTATATTTTGCGCTCGCGAAACACATAATGGAAAAAAAAATGCAGCGAACTTCTTCTGCAATCCAGCTAACCATTTTTTCTTCCCCAAGCAATCATTTGGAAAGTCCAAACCAGTTCTGTGGTCTTGCCAAATACAACTTTGCTGTTTCTCCATCATGATAAGAATCAATGTTGTGTTCTGTAACATTTGTGTTAGGCTAAGCTTTAAAGCTGAACAGAATCTAGTACAGCAGTATAGCCAGTAGAGAAGGGGCGTTACCAACGATACTGGAAATGGGCGTGGCCTCAAAAAATCGGCTCGCCGATTTCATAACAACCTGACCACTCTAAAGTTGGTGGCTACGGCCCTGCAGACTACTATACCCGTGGCCGTCCATGCACGCCTCGGGTAATAATTGCTAACATAACGTTATACAAAGCAAACTATATCACCAAGAGTAGATGCGAGTAAGAGTGTTGAACTGCTAGTAACAGCAATTTCCTGCTCCTGCGTCATAGTAATCAGTACTGATTAGCAACACTTCCCAGAAGCTTAACAGCACTCATTAATTGAATAGTGACGACAGTGATGACGCATGTCAAGGCAAATGCGGTTCCACGATTAGTACAGCAGTTCAACACTCTTACTCTTATCTACTCTTGATATCACCTCTTCTATAATACACTTCATACTTCTTGAGCCAAAGCAAAACATGGCGAGAGGCTAAATAAATATTACACAGCGCAGCTTGCAACACATGTCCATATACATGTATGTATATAGCTGGCGATATTACATTCAGCATAGCCTCCTTCACCGGCACTTCACCGGCACTTCCCTAAGTGCAGCGGGAAGTGCGGCCTGGGATTGAGGCAGGGTGTCATACAGGGGGGGGGGAAAGGGGGGATATCCCCCCCCTATCTCCAATTTCCCCCCCCTTTTTTGCTGACTGAGGGTCCATAGCTGGCAATTTTACATACTATAAGGGTATTGAAATAACAGTTGACCTTTTTTTAGCAACATTTTCTGGTTACTTTTTTTATTTCCCCCCTCTACTTCAAAATCCTGTATGACACCCTGTGAGGCTAGAATGAACAGGGCATTGAAATAAATGTAGCAGTTTATCTTTTTTTTTTAAACAAAAATGAATGTTCCGGTTAATTTTCAAATCATGCCTTATCCCCCCCCCCGTCTACTTCAAAATCCTGTATGACAACCTGTCAGCATGGTGGTGATTTAGGTCCCAGGTCAATACAGTATACACTTGTAGTTATTCAAGGATGCAGATATCCCCTGGATCATAACTGTATCTCATAATTATAATAATATACATACAATATAATATCTAAAAGTTAAAATTAAAATACTAAGTTACAATTATTACAAGTTACGATACAATTTTTCCAACACCTGGACTTGCTGTGATTCAGAATGTCGAGAACAGGCCTGATACAGATGAGCTGAAACTTGAAGGCTAGAGAGAATCTTGCAAACACCTGTAGCTAAAAAATACATTTCATTGTCCAGCAATTATAGGATTACTGAATTTACATTTACAATTTAGTCTTTTCAATAGTAATTCAGCCTGGCCTTTCAAAACAAGAGCTTTAGCAATAGCTCCAGTATAACCTGTAAGTATAGAAGGAATTAAATGATAAATGTACACACAACAGCGTACCTTGAGCGTAAAAATGTAAGAGACAGCCATCCACATGATCAACGCACGCCTTGGGTGATCCCAATAGTAGCTGCAAGAGAAAACACACAATAGATATTACATACAATAAATATACAGCAGACTCTCATTATCCGGCCACCTTTGGAATAGTGTAGCTTGGCTGGAAAAGCGACGTACCCGCACTTCAGAAAATAGCACGACCTACTAATTTTGCTGTTTTGTCTCGAGGATATTGCTCTGCCATCATATAATATGCGGCCGTACATTGAAAACCTAGCTTGGGGCAGCCAACAGTATACGCCGGCCAAAGGCCAATTTCCGTGCAATTAACACAGATGACTAAGCAAAAGAGCACATGGTCACCAATCAATCATTTGGGGTGTGGCTCAATTTATCGAGAAGAGTTAGCAAACACATGCTAGTCTGAGATTTATTTTTCTGTAGCCTCTGTTGTGTTGTAGCCTCTGTTGTGTAGCTATGCAGTACATAATTATAGGCATGAGGTATCTATGTGTTAATTATAGTGTCTCAAATCCTGAGGGATGAGGGATACTATAACTAACAGACACCGAATCCCCATATGTGGCTCAATTTATCGAGAAGAGTTAGCAAACACATGCTAGTCTGAGATTTATTTTTCTATAGCCTCTGTTGTGTTGTAGCCTCTGTTGTGTAGCTATGCAGACCTAGCTACATAATTAGTACATAATTATAGGCATGAGGTATCTATGTGTTAACTAGTGTTCAAGCTGGCGCTGTGCTAATGCCTCTCGCCATGTTTTTGCTTTCGCTCAAAAGTATTAGAGTGTTATCTATAATGAATTTTATATTAAAGTTAGCTTATCTATATAAAGTCACTGAGAAGAAAAGACTTATTTACATGCATCTATTGTAAGTTATTATTTTTTGTATTATGTGGCTTACCAGGACATCAAGAAAGAAGAAAATTGATTCTTCCAGGATCTGTAGTTCAGTGTATATAATATCTAAGAAGAAAAGACCTGTGTACATGCATATTGTTATCTATATTGTTATATGGTAGTGTTTTGTGGCTTACCAGGCCCTCAAGACAAAGATGATTCTGCCAGGAGGATCTGGATCTGGATCTTGGATATTATTTTCTCACACATGGGGAATGAGCGCGCATGCGCATTACATCCACAGGAATAATTAAAGGGTGTGTCCAAAGAGATCAATTTTACAAATGGCTACTGTACTGCTAGCTAGCTGTTTTAACAGATATTTTCTGAGTATTGTAGCTAACAAAAAGCTAGCGCTTTAGTGCAAGGCTAACTCATATGTTGAATAGAAAGTTTGTGCGGACAGATGATGCTATGAAAGATTCTGAAGAGACTGCAACAGCCTTCAATGTGAGTCAAACTAGCCATAACTCGAGAAAGAAGCTTTAGTTTGCTAATCCACGAATCAAAATCCAAGAGAACGTGGCTAGAAGCCTATAAAAGCTGTTAGTTTTCGTCGCATTGTAACCGTTGAGCAGTTATAGCTGGAATACACACACACACACACAGACAGACACACACACAGTCAGCTTTACCGTATCCCTCGTGCGGCTACGCCTCGAGGCATAATTATAGTGTCTCAAATCCTGAGGGATGAGGGATACTATAACTAACAGAATCCCCATATGTACTAGCCCTGCCTCAGGCAGAAGTGCATCTATAAAAGCAGCAAGCCTTAGCAACATACAGCTTTACTTTTGAAAATGTCCTGTTCTCTGCTAAAAAAAATCGAATATATATAGCCCCGAATTTCCCTGCTTCAACATTGGAATGGACAAGAGCAGGGTGGATTGACTATGACTCCACCTTCTGCAGGAAGCGCTCTGCAACAAATGAACAATTAATAATTAATGTGCCCATGCAGCCTCCTTTTTTCTCTGCACGAGCCCTACCCCCGGCCCATGCAAGCTTCTCAGTTCTATACGGCTTAGCTAGCAAGGAATAACTTGCTACACAATCGTTCCCAAAAAGACACAAGAGTCTACTGAATGGGCAGTAAACAATTTGAAATAATAATATTATGGCTGCAGGGTAGGAACAGAAGTCAGGAGGACGAAGTTGACGAACACCTAGAAGACCTGCTTGTGACAATGGACCTAAAATCATTGGCTCTCAGTAGTCTTTGTAGTTGATTGAGAGAAATTGCCATCACAACTCTAGCTGCTCATACAAGGAGCACTGATCTTACTGAGATGGCATCAAACAAGTGTCTGGAAGCAAGTAAACTTGTCGGTACTGACAGAAAAATGTCCACCACAGTACAAAAGAAGACAAAACCTGACTTTTCAACACTGGAGAGAGCGTGAGCAAGAGCAGAAGAGAAGTAGAAGCTATCACAACAGAACTAGTCACTATAGTCTAGGCCATAATGTTGTAATTACAGCACCAGTAAAAATAATTATTACCCGAGGTGCGCGTGGGCGGCCACGGGTATAGTAGTCGTTTGGTTTGTCTGTTTGTATTTCTGGGTCTGCTCACCTGGCTGCCACAGCACTGCGTTTATAGCATGGATAGCCTTCACACAGTAGTTTTAAGAATGGTAGATTTCGATGTTAGAACTTTGTTGTCGAATAAAAGCGAGCAAAAACTAAGAAGCTTGGCTAGCTAGCTAACTACACGCGGCCTTTATTCGAGGCACTCTCCGTATTTACAGCTGAAGTGATCCCGTACCAAAAACAGTGGAAAAGGGTAACTACAATAGAAAGCTAGAATTGTGACTTGTTTGTTGTCTGTTAGCTAGCTGACTCTGGGATCCTACTCTATCCAAGAGTCATACTTCTCTGAGACTCCAGGCTTCTTTGCTGTGATCCTAGACCACCTCATGTACACTGTTCTCAATGTTTCAGTCTGGTTTAGTTTTATTGCTGGTATGCTAGACAGCTCAGTCATACATCACTACATGCACTGCATTATATCACTTTTCTGGTTTCATGTCACCAGCCGAGGGTTTGCACTTCAGTGCTCTAGAAACAATTAATGTATACGTATGAAAAAAATTGATTTTATATGGTAGTTTAAGTATAGGCATTATAAAAGAGGGCGTCCTAACTGAGGCTGGTGGTATAATTAGGACGTTTACGGCATCTTATTAAAACTGCTTTTGATTTGTGCAATGACATCATTGTACTGACTACTTTACTAAGATATCTCTACCCCTAAGAATGCAATTGACGCATGCGCAGACAATGTATACCAGGCCGTCTTTCTCAATTGAGAGCGGCCTGGAATCGAGGCTATAAAGTGAGTAAAGGGGACACAGTTCAAGTTCTCTAGTCTAGTCTTGAGACTAATGTTAAAAAGAGAAGTATGTTAAAAGTTGATATGATAATTATTGATGATTAAATAATTATGTAAACGCGAAGAGCATAGTTACATGTATGTATAGTGCTGTGCATGTCCATGCAAGTAAATCAACCAATAATTATGTCGCTTGGTCTGACAAATGGCCTAGTACACGAAATAGCGAGCGGCTGCATTTCAGGGCGAGTTTTGTGCAGCAAACATCTAGAGCTAGCAGTCCGTGAACCAAGTACTTCGAATAGAGAGATCTACAGTACTGCATGTATAGCAAACATGAGACCATTTAACTATATCTTAGTTAAAGCAAGGATCACTTTCTCCGAATTTTGTTTAGACAATTAGGTTCCAGCTCTTAGCCTCTATCACTAACAGAAAGGGTGTGGACAATACTATCTTGTGTATCAAGCAACCATGGTGCAAGAATAATGGATCTCATACTCGTGGGGTGTGGCACGCATGCACAAGCAACAAGATAAAGGCGTGTGTATCTTCAAAGCGCTCACAAATCACAGCTGCTTCAGGCAGTGAAGCGCTTCGTAGGCACGATTCTTAAGGGAGCATTGTTACACCACTGCCTTGATTATTAGCATAACTTTCGAAGCTTGCAAATCAAAATAACTCATTCGAGTGTATTACAACCATTGAGCATACACATGCACACATACACACTATAAATGAAAGCACCGCAGGTGCTGATGCCGTATAGTTTTTCAGTGTTATCTCAGCAATGGAATAAGCATATAGGATGTTCTTGGTATCAAAATGTAGCCCATTAATTTAATCTGTAAACTTATTACAGAAATTTGAAAGCTAGGCTATTAATTTTTCAAAAGTTATTACTCTAACCAAAAGTACACCTGAAAACCAGTAAATCATGAATTATAGGCACTGTGAACATAAGTATTAGTTAATGTACAGTGTAGAGGGGTTTATGACAGTAAACCTCCCGACTACGAGGGCGTAAGCACGAGGGGGAGGTGTGGTTTACTGTCATAAACCCCGAGGCACTGTGCATTAATTGATTATATGTCCCATCTGATTGGCTGACTGGTTGCTATGCATCAAGCTGAATGACTACCACGTAGCAACACTATTCAAACAAGAAGACAACTAGGAAAAGAGAGCTCGTCCACACACCAGGGCTGCTGTCCACACTCAAATCCTTGCGCATCCTGGACAGAATATGAGCAGCCAGCCCCTCCCTCAAAGAGAACGGTATACAGAGCCACTCCCCCTCTCTGTTCAATTAGTCAGCCCCTCCCTCCACTTACTGCGCAGCAACCAGCCAGAAGAAACAACACAGCTAGCTCTAGACGATGTCTAGACCAGCTCTCTTCAGCTATGTCAGGCTAGTAGGCAAGCAAAGGTAAGCTTAAAATAGCCACTCCTATATTATTACTAAACTGGCTTCTTTTTATTTAAATGCAGAAGCTGAACAGGCCTAGTGCAGTGCGTGCAGTACTAGTGCTAGTGAGCAAGGCTCAGCCTGAGCCCTAGCCCTCTCCCAGAGTGTCTCTAAAGCAGCTCCTTCTGCAAGCACACAGCATAATTTTTGATGAACTAGTCTACACACTACACCCTCTGTCTCTATGTTTTCATTTGACATTTTGTTTCTCATGCAAGACATTTTCATTCATCGAAAACACAATTAATTTATTTTTACTGCATATGCTTGAGGTGCCAATTTATGAGCCATATTTTCCCTTGTAGCCCTGAGGTGCCAATTTATGACAGTTAAACCCCACTAGACTACATGGCAAAAGTGTAGTAGGTGGGAAATATTATATATAAGACTCATGAAGGATAGCCAGGATACCTAAACCATTCAACAATTATCTTATGAAGTCTGAGACCTTAGCTGTTTAAGGTTAGTGTTTTATTACTCTAACCGGTTACCCACTACAACAATTTACTGTTGTTCTTATTAGTCCCCCCAAACCCACCACCTCACGTTTTCATGGAAATTTTTGGGATATGTTGTAGCTTATTCATTCACCTACACAATGGTATCAGCACCATTTCTAAAGGTTCCAATCAAAAGATATCAACATTTAAGTACAGCCACTCACACATTTGTGGTAATCTACTCTCTAAGCTGGATGCACTGTACTAGTATGGAGTGCTAAAATTGCTTGCAGTCTTTGACTTGGCTGAATATAGCTACTGTTCTCGGAAAGTTTCCGTATATCTCTCCATGCATACACATTTCCTCTGTAAAACATTATGACCGCACATGCACCGTATAGCGGGTAATTTTCGGGGGTCAAAATATTTGTGGTTCAGCAATATTTATAGCCTTTCGTGGTTGGCTGATTGCACTGCAGGTAAAGGTAGGCAAGGTCGCTTCATTTGTGGTCTAAGCCCCAACCACAAAAACTACGAATATTTTTCCCCACGAAAATTACCAGGTATATGGTATCTATGTGTGTATTGGATTTGTTTACCCTGTGCAGTTGTATGTATTCCCTCTGGTTACAAATCCAATACACCCTTGACATCCATAGTACAAACTATTACGTGTACCACTATGCCGTTATTTACCTGTAGCTGGCCAAGGAGTAGTTTAATAAGATGTGTTTCCAAATGATTGCCTTCACAGTAGCTCGTACAATCCACAACACAAGCCAATGCCGAAGGTGGACTTTCAATAAAGAAGACCTCTGCTAACAACAGCCAATTCTGAAGATTCTTGCACTTTCTATATATTTTATACGTAAAAGAGCTCTAGTGCATAATTTTTATTGTACAAACCTTTCCACAATCACTTGCACTGTATCTTGAAGGATTCCTTCCCTAGCAAACAACAGAGCCGCCCTACAGAAATCAATCAGCGTAGTATGCATTCCAATAGGTAGATACATGTACCATTAACGGGAAATTTTTGTTGGGTGCAAAACTTCGCACTTTTCGAGGCAGAGCGGAATGCTAAACTATTAAAACTTTAAGTTAAAAGTTTACTTTCCAGAAATTGTATACAGTACAACGACCACCTCCGAGAAGCAACCACTCGCTATAATAAGGCCAGCTGTAATAAGGCCAACTCAGGTCCAGATTGAAACTGCATAGACTTCAATGTAAAGCAACCTCTCAGGAACGACCACCTCTCAACTCAGTACAATGATTAGCTTTTTAGTTTCGTTGAAAAACTAACTGTAGCGGTTAGCTAAGTTCCAAGATTCACTTGAGCAGGAATTGACTGGTGTGGATGGCAATCAAAACCTCTCACCTCTCTATAGTGGGCAAAAGGCTGTTCCCCAATGGTTTCCGTGTTATGAAGGTTCCACTGTATACTCAAAGTATTACGTGTAAAATCAATATAGCATATCAACTTAACCAACAAATACAGGTGTGCTTGCAACACATACCTTAATTATCTCACCTGTACTTGGCACTGTTTTCAGCAAACAAATGGATATTAGAAAGATGTTGCCTCGCAACAGCAAACTGACCCAGATGAACTGCCTGATCGAAACCTATTTCCTCCATACAATCGCTCAATACCTAGTTAAAACAACATTGTTAACGTTTTCTAAAAAAGCAGACGATTGTACATACCTTCTGAGACTGAGGTGATGATGCCAAAATGTCTCTGGCAGTTACTAACAGCTTCATACTTCTACCATACTTTCCCTGCACACAATATACGTACTGTGTGGCTACACATAAACTATTCACATCAACTATTGTTGCATTTGACACACAATAAATATTATCAAGAATACAGTAACAAAGGAAGTAAGTTACTCTACTTAATTGTAGATAGAAAGGAAAGGCAGGGATTCGGGGGTGAACCTCCCCCCCCCCACCAAATGCTTTAGAATAATGACATCATCACATTAGTTAGTACTGTCTATATGATGTGCAATATGTAACTAGATCTAGCAACACGCTTACGCGCGCCCAACCCCCACTCCCTGATTTTTAATCCTAAATAAAAATCTGAAAGGGTTGGAAACGACCGTGCCTTCCTGTGTAAATGGTTGAAATACTCCGCATTATATTTTGCACTCGCGAATTTTTTTCGTGGTTGATCGTTCAGTGGTTGTAATTTAACTGTCTCCTATCCACTAGCGAGTAATCAGGGGCTGGGTACTGAACTCTAGAGAAGTAAGTTTACACTACTGACTAGCTCTAAGTCTGTTTTCATCACTCTGTTCAATTTTAGCTTGAACCACTCCTTTCTCTTTCCCTGCTGTGAAACCAAAACAGCAAAGGACATAGCTTGACTGGTTAGTATGCTACATAGTGGTATGGATAAGGCCCACTCCAAGTGGACATTTAGTTCCAGCTTCATCGAACACCTGTATTTTTGTAATTTCCCTTGAACATGTTTTCTACTCACTCTTCTGAAAAGGCTGCAATGGCATTCCAAGTAGGCATAACTCAAGAACGAAGCATTATTTTGCAATCCACGAATTAAAAGAAAACACGACTAGAAGCCTATAGAAACTCGATCCTTGAGCAGCTGTAGCACTCTACACAGACACACAAACACAGTACCGTATACCTCACTTGCGTATGTGCACCAAGGCATAAACATCACTGAAAAATTGCTAAGGGATATAATTATACGAACCACCATGCATGCACATACAGTTCTCAAAATGTAATTCTAGTGCCGTTTCCAATTACAGTAATGTATACATTGTGATCACATTAAGTAGCATGTATGAGCATACATAATTATAGTGTCAACTAGCTATCTCACATTCTTGAATAAATATCGTGCAACGGAGGAGGTGGAGACCGCAAATGCTTCATCCATTCCTTGATAATATGACACAGTGTTGTAGTCCTCAGGTACTTCATACAATAATTGCGAGTAGAACAAACTTGCCAACCTGAATGACAGAGATATATATGTAAGTGTGTTTATGTGCACTCTTAAAATATTTACCGACTATATACATGAAAAGAGTAGTCAAACTAGAGCACTGAAGTGCAAACCCTCAGCTACTGACATGATTACAAATAAACCAAAAGAACTAGGTACCAGAAGAACCAGGTAGTGACTGGGCTGTCTAGCACAGCGACTCAGAACTAAACCAGACTACTACAGAGAGAGAGACATGCTGAAACATTAGAGAGCAGAGTTTTAGTGGTACATAGGTATATGCACTGTGGACTAGGATCATAGCAAAGAAGCTTCGAGTCTCAGAGAAGTATGGCTCCTGGAATAGGATCCCAGAGTCAGCTAGCTAACAGAGACTACATCCAGTCACAAATCTAGCTTTCGTGACCCCTTTTCCATTGTTTCTGGTACGGGATCACTTCATCTGCAAGTAATAAAGACCAGACCACAGTGTAGCTGCTCTTCAAGTTTCTTAGGTTTTATTCGACAACAAAGCTTTAACATCAAAATCTGCCACTATTAACTTGTTGTGTGAAGGCTATCCATGCTGTAATTAAACCATAGTAGGAGGGATTGGAAACGAAAATTTTTGCGTGAAACACTCCGCGTTATAGGATGTGGCTAAAACTACAAAGAATTATTTTTATAGTCAGCATGCTCATTACCTGTCTTGACTACTCTACAATGTGCTGTGCATAGAAACATGATCACTTGTAATGTAAAAACTAAAGAGAATCTAGCTCTAAAAAGTCTACTAAGCCACTCAGCCACTACCACTAAACAAATAAATGCTATAAAAGAAGAAATAGCCCTTACTATGAAGTCGTGAGAGGTCAAGGCCCGTGGTGTGTCTAAGTAATAGTTCTGTAGAATCCCGAACGCAGTGAGGGTTCTACTAGCCCTGAGGGCTTCTAAATCATGTGGAAACTTCCTAAACAGTGTTTAAGCATTTTAGATTATAGCAACAACGCTCATACGCCTGACAACAATGGTTTGAACGCACAAACAATGGATTCTGAGCCTCCTCCGGTGCCGAACACTTTCTTGAGTTCGCCTATTACACGGTTTCTAAAAGACAGAACTACTGAGACGCAGCCCACATCACTTCCCTGCTTCCTTCCAAACCAGCCACACCTCCAGCTCTGTCTTTACAGCAACCAGCCCCACCTCCATATCTGCTGCAGCAACCAGCCCCACCGTCCTATCTGCTCTCTCTGACCTGCAAGACGAAGAGTTCGTAGACTATTTGCTCTCCTACACAGCCAGTGAGAACCTACTTACTGCTCCAGTGGCAAAGAAAACAAGAAAATTTGCTCCCCCAAAGTCAAGTAAAGAAGTAGAACAAGCAAGAAAGGAAACAATACCAGAGTCATTGACATCAAGTATTGCTTATTATTATTACTTTTATTATGGTTATTATCTTATCTTGATCAAATCTTTGCTACATGATTTTCTATTGAAGTACATGATTTTCTAAGTAAGTACATGATTTTCTAGTCGATCCCAGCCCCTCTCACTAGAGGGCCTGGTAAACACTGTTTGTGCGTGGGTGGATTCAATAGTAAATTTGTTAGTAAAACTCTTTGTAATTTATCAATTAACCTTTTGTACTATGGTCACCCACGTGGTTGATTAAACTATTAGTGTCAAGAGAGAGAAATCGCCCATCACAACTCTAGGCTCATACAAGGAGCACTGATCTTACTGTTTGATGAGATGGCATCAAACAAGCGTCTGGAAGCAAGTAGACTTGCCAGAGCCGGTAGGTACTGACAGAAAAACGCCCACCATTCTACCACAGTACAAAAGAAGACAAAACCTGACTTTTCTACACTGGAGAGAGCTTGAGCAAGAGCAGAACAGAAGTAGAAGCCATCACAACAAAAATAGTCACTAGTCTAGGTCATAAATGTTGTAAGTAGCTTATTAAAACTGCTGTGATTTGTGCAATGACATCATTCTAAAATATACAATATACTGACTAATTTACTAAGATATCTTGAAGAATCTTGGGGCAATTGACGCATGCGCAGACAATGTATACCAGGCCGTCTTTCTCAATTGAGAGCGGCCTGGAATCGAGGCTAATGATTTTCTAAATTGGATAAAACATTTCCTCTAACCAATCAGATTGCAATATTTATGACAAACATGATCTAAAAGTATACTAAAAGTATACTAAAGCAGTTTGAAGGACTATACTGCAAACGTTTATGAACATCAGTATAGCTGATCCATAGCATGAAGCCATTCTATGTAGCACTTAGATACATAATAACCAAGTCAAGCAATGTACTTTGCCGTTTTGACTCCACAGCTGGGAAAGAGAAAAGTTGACATAGAGTAATTCACAACAAAAATTGGAAACAGAGTAAATTAAGACAACGGACTCAGAGCTTGTCAGTGGTATAAACTAGAGTACCTCTCAGCTTCTGAGTGATTGCTAGTGGATAGGAGAGCTAGAAACAGTTAAAATACAACACAAAACGATCAACCACGAAAATATTTGCGAGCGCGAAATATAACGCGGAGTGTTTCAACCTTTTACACAGGGCGGCCCGGTCGTTTCCAATCCCTCTTACTGTTCTATCTATGTGTAAACGCAGTGCTATAATATCCAGGTGAGTAGATTCAGAATACACAAACAAACAAACAAACAAACTACTATACCCGTGGCCGCCCACGCGCGCTTCGGGTAATCACTGCCTTATGCAGGGCCCGTAGATAGCTTAGGTTTGCAGGGGTGGAAAAGTACCAGCTGAAAAAGGTCAACGGTTATTTCAAATTCTCTGATTATTGCTGTTCATGGCAACATGTAACTTAATTGTTGTGGTATCGACTTGGCTACAATTTATTCTAAACTAAAAAAGGTAACGAAGGTATTCTGCTTTCCAGTGGTGTAGCCAGGATTTTTGGATCTCAATTGCATGAGTAGAGAACTGAACTTTACTTAAAAAACTTTTTCTCAGCAGTCAGCATGCGCATCAGATAGCCCTGCCCACACTTCTTAATAACTATATGCATGCATGCAGTACAGCTAAGATATTGACAGATCACGATGATTCAACTGAGTTGGAGTATGGAGCATATAGAGCATAAAAGGGCTCTAGCCTCGTCAGCCCTCCTCTGCATACGCCACTGCATCATTCAATAATCATGATTTGCAATGCACTAGGCACAGTATTAAGCACATCGCGCATGTGCAGATCAAATGTTTCATTATTACAGATCTAGAACCAGGGGGGACAACTGCCCCCTCCGCTGTCTACGGACCTGATATGTAGAGCCCATGCATTTAATAAATTCCATGATCCATTATAGGAGATGAGTATAATTATATGCATTCTTGTAGCATGTGCGTATTACCAGAATATTTTGCTGGTGAAAATCATTTGCGAATGACCCAAATCAGCATGACCCTTTGCGATCTAACTATTGCGTTCTGGTAATTAAGGATCGTGTGTAAACTAGCACTATTTTATTGCTGCATAGTGATCAACCCTAGCAAAGTTCGCATATGTTTAATGCTCGCAAAACATTCTAGTACGGTATATATAAGCAGAAATGTATACCTTTGTCCACAAGTATCCATAGTTGATATATGCAGAGCCAATAGCAAACTTCTCTGAGAGAGCTTTTGAGTGTTCCCAGTATACACATCAGAGAAATCTGATTCACATAATGTCAGCATTTCCACCGCACTGAAATAATGTGGATGCTTATGTTGTGAGTTGTATAAGCTACTGTAACAGTATAGGGGACAATACACCCATTCTAGTAGCGTCCAGCATAAATTATATCTACCACACGTACCTTTTCAATTGGCCACTAAGCACTAATGTCTTGATTTCTTGAAGCCGACCCCACATGCCTAGCACCTGAACAAGATTTATATAATAATTATAAACAATTATTTCAGAGGTACTATACCGGCAGTTTAAGATTCCTTGCATTCTTTAGAAAACGATCTAGAATAGATAGAGTATCATCTATTTCCATGGGCTGCAAATTGAGCAACCATCCCTAAAAAACAACGTGGTTGATAACAAGTTATTATACACGGTATGTACCAGAGCATACTCCAAAAGGACAGAGGTGTTCTTTTGATGGGCCATTCGAATTGATTCTTGCAGTGCAAAGATGCCTTCTTCCCTACATGAAGTACATGAACAAAAATTAATTTCTTTGCTACTGCAACGAACTTGTGTCCAAAGTTTCCATGCATCTGAGCCAGTTCCAATGCTTCAACTTCCAGTAGCCTATTGCCGTTAACTTTTACGTCACCACCAACCAAAGCACTCTCAACTACCATTACATTTTGTTTTCCTAAAACGTAGGAAAAATCAACTTTAGTCCCACTTTTGAAGCCTACACCTGAGGTATATAGGGATGAAGCCCACCGTTTATGAACACGACAAAGTTGGCAAAATGATAGCCTTTGATACTCTTGAACACTGCGTCGAACAAATACACCTTCGAAAGAATTATAATCAGTTTACTAAAGCCATACAAAGCAACACAACTTATCTCACCTAACACACTGTTTTTGAGGTCTCTGTCAAGTAATCCTGATGAGCTATCGTCATTACCCTCTAATTGTTGGATGAGTAAATCAAACAAGCTCATAAATTCGCATAAGTCACCGGCAACTTCATAAGTGCTGCAAATTGGGTCACTTCATGTTAGCTGTGGATCAGTTTCACCACTGCTGTTATATCATACCGGTTTAAATATACTTTTTCAAGATGAACATCAATGGTACGAAGCCTTTGCTTAATACTTTCCAGGGAGAGTTCCTAGAGTATAATTAATAATGATGAATGATGTTGTTTGTATGCATGTGTACTACAACCAAGATAGTACACATGGAGTACGTACTTCTACTTCTTCAAACTATAGCAAGCACAATCACCAGTGCGTCCATAAGTGACATATTGATTGTAAGTACTTTTCTAGGAGGGGTGGGGGGTGGGGGGGGGGGTGGGATTTTCTCATTTCAGGATTGAATCCCTAAGCACGAATATTGCAGTGATTGACCACGTCCATCTACTTTATTATGTGTTCAGTATTTTCACTGACTACTACGCACATATAATTATAATTTTAGCTATAAAGATCTCACATTCATTGTACACACAACAAACACACCGCTGCATGTGTTGCTGTGCACATGCACACCTAGGCATAATTACGTCATGCATAGGAAAGCGCAACTTACTGTGTTTTGCAAGTCATTATGCACAGTAAAATTAATGGGCGTTGTTTGTGGTTACTATAAATTATAGATCTATCAGGAATATGCTGACTTATAAGTTTTTGTGTCCTCTATAAATCTACCAGAACCTCGATTATCCGACCTTCCATTATCCGGAACCTCGATTATCCGGCTTGGCAGTTTTCTTGTTATCAGATCAGAAAATGGGCGTGTCCCTCAAACGCGCATGCGCGTTGCAGCTGTTACCATGGAAACATGCCTACTTATCGTCTGCGCATGCGCAGACAACCATGTGGCACTTGCAGTTTATCAATAAAGTGGGTGGATCAAGGCGTGGTTTATCTATTCGATTATCCGGCCTGCTTCTGGAACCAAGGTGTCCGGATAATCGAGGTTCTACTGTACTCTTATTGTACTGTACATGTATAGAAGATAGGCGCTAGGCTAGGCTGTGATATAGCACTACAATTCTAGTATAGGCTAGGCTATGTCAAGAGAATCATGTACACTATACAGTAAGGTCTAACAGATCTCTAGCTCTAAGAGAAAAAGAGTTATAGCTACACTTCTATAACTACAGAACAACGGCTCTCCAGCGCAAATCAACTGAGTACTGCCTAGGCATAACTGCAAGCTATAAACTTCAGCTAGCAAATTTGATTTTTTTGCTGAATAAATGAATGTGTGCAGTAGTAGACAGACAACGCCCATTTACTGTGCACAATGACAAGCAACTTGCAAAACACAGTAAAAGATACGTACACACTCAATCATCATATACAAAGCGGCAAATAATTAAGAGTGGGTTGATGAGTGGTGCGTAGTAAAAGGGTGACCTTGGAGATTTCCACATGCACACACCTAGGCATAATTATGTTATGAAGGAAAGCACACCTTAAATACGTACACACTCATCATAATTATAAGTGGCAAATAATTAGTGAGTGTAATTAGTGAGTGGTGCTTAGTAACAGTGACTTTGGAGATTTCCTAAAAATGGGCGTGGTAACCCTTACAAAAATGTGAAGTGCGCTACATGTGTGCTGCGTGCATAAACGCTACATAAACGTTGCACAGATGCACACTAGTTATGCGCATATCCAGCATTAGTTAGGCATGTATGCACAATGTACAGTGTATGCTGCACCTTGGATATTTGGCCACACGTGCAAAACCAGTGCAGGATGAGAGCGAACAGTAGTACACATAATTATGCCACTTGTATATGTACCATACGATTCAAACCTTCTAGTATACGTGCCACTTGTACGCACTATACAGATTTGAATGCATCATACAACCAGTATACGCATGCTACTTGTATGCACCATACAACCAGTACACATGCCACTTGTATGCAACATACGGCCAGTAAAACAATGACGTCACAGCGAACGAAAGTGGATTGAAAAGAAGTACATGATTTTGATTGTTAATTCTGTTAGCCTGTTATGCTAACAAAAGACTCACAGCCCGCAACAGTGTGGATGACAATCATTTGAACGGAATGAAAGCTGACACTAGCCTATGTAGACAGGCCATGCTCATCAATTAATACTAACCTTGGTGAAAGGAAAGAAAATAGCTGCTGCAACCAACCTACAGCTTGAAATACAATGAATACATCAACATACAACAACGGTAAATGCATGGGTAAAGTAGCTAGGTATAAAGAGTCAAGATTCTGCATCAGAAGGTTGTTCCTTGTCACTGTCAGAGATTCAGAGAAGATTGTCTTTGACTCTTAAATAATCTAACTGTATATATCTAGCTATAATCAATAAGGTTACGGTAAACAGTTTGCTCATGAATATTCATGATTTTCTTATAATGATTTTTGTGAAACTATAAATGCCATGAGAGAAGTTTGAAGCACATACATGATAAATATATCGGTGTATCAATCTGTATGACAAGTATCAATCTTCAAAACATCTTCCAGTGGAAGCTCTGAGCGATCATCAAGTTACTAGAAACAACACAAAACTAGTAGTCATTTTAAACTTCCAAAAACACTTCTAGCTCTGTGTTCTTGGTCTTATATGATGCTTCTTACCATTCTGGAGGGCGGGTCGAAGCGTTTTTTTCTTTCCAGGCCAACAAACTCTCACAAAATAATAATATGTAGACTAACTCCACTTAAAATGGCGGCCAGAGCCAAGGAAAACAGCCTCTTGTGAGCTTTCAGTAGCCTTTTTTCAAAATATCTCTTCGACCCGCCCTGCATATAGTGAAGCTACAGTAGACTGTACCTAAGCTTTACAGTAAAAATGTCTATTTGAGCCATGAAATGACTACTGCGTTTCAGCTGGACTTCCAGCTCATTCTAGCTGGAAAAGATCACTAGATCTAGCTCATGAATAATTAATGAGTAAACGGTTGACCGTAACCTTAAGAGCTAACCAGCATACACAGTAATCAAACTGCTAAACCTTTTTTGAAAACTTGCTCACTGACAACTTCCTGATGGGCGTATTTTCGAGGCAAATTAGCCTATGCAGGACATGGGTGTAATCTCGGTAGAGTACGGTAATTTATTGTGTTCTGCGATTTTGAAGACCGTAACCAGACTATACGGTAGGCTAAAAAGCATGCACGCTCACGACGTTAGAGTGGCCTAATGGTAACACCGTTTTCAATGCCAGCAAACCACACCCACCAATACCTTGCATGTGAAATACCGGTGCGTGGGAGTTTATCCCTGAAAATTAGCACCCCACGAAAATTTTCTGCTATACGGTAGCTATTTATACCTCACATGACAGTCTGAATAATGCACACCTAAATTACCTTATGTTCAGAAATGTCATGAATTCCACACAGCAGTAGTAGAATTACATCCACCTTGTTGTAGGCACTTTCTTTGAGCTTTGACCACTGGCTTACCAAAAGTAATAAGCTGATCACGCCTGAAGATATGGCACACTTATAACTTTCAGTCTTAGCTGCAGTGTTCATGATGCGATGTGGAATACAAGAAATCTTATCGAATGTCTCTGGTTCCAAGCTTTCTATTCAGCCGGACATACCGAAGATATAGGGGCTTCCCCCCCGATTTCGGGGGCCTAAAATGCTAGGGGATTGTCTAAGTTCACCGTGTTTGATGCACTTCACTTCCTTCATGTGACCCCACCCCTCCATTAGCTACATTGTAGCTACTCTGCATCTGAGACCGAGCTAGCTGCATGTATGCTAGTCTCATGGATCAGCCGGACCTGAAGGACCAGCTAGTCTCATGGATCAGTGATCCATCAGACTAGCTGCATGCATGGCCGGGCAGTGGACAAAGGGATTATAGCACAAGCACAAGGCCTAGGGGAATTAAATCTACTATGACTTGAGGGATAGCTATAGGTTGAAGACCATGATAGTCTCCTATCATCTCATCTCAAGCAAAGTCAAAGGGGCCATCCACTGTTACTTGGTACACGTAGATATTCAATAAGTGCAATTAAGAAAATAATTATGAGCACTATACAAAATCAAACAAAACATTAGAGGGGGTGAAGGAAGTTAGTTTTTTGTGTGCACAATTCTACAGAGATGACAGTCGCCCACTGACTCTTCTGGAATCGTGGACAGATGGAACGGAATAACATCACTATTATGCATTGCTGAAACTCGGCACTTGAATTGTCAGTTTGGTCATATACTACAAAGAGAAAAAACACGAATATTAGTACATGGTAGTAGGAAATAGGGTATACGCGTACATGCTATGCACACATTACAATAAAAAATGCACTTCGAGTACAAAGTTGAGCGGTAACTCTCAAGTGTATGATTCGCGACAAGAAAATGTTTGATGGACCCTGACGGTGTGTAACAATGTGTACCCTCTATTTTGTTTCACTGCCAACAGAAGAATGCCACACTGGTCATCCTATATAATAGTCCAAGGTCTCTATGGGATTATGAGACCCCGAGGGCCCGAGGCTGTAGCGCCCCCGAGTGCAGCGCTACTAAGGGCCTGAGGTATGATAATCCCATAGTGACCGTTGGACGAGGCCTATAACTGATTTAGAATAGTGCTAAGCAAGCTAGGCTATATTAACACAAAGAAGACTCTGCAACCAAGAGTTTCTACAAACCTCAAGCAACGTTAAAGCTTCGCTCTGGCTAAGTCTACATAAAAACTCACATTGAAGGCCGTTTCCATCTCTAGAATCATGCATAGCAAAACTGCTAATAGAACTTAGTAATAGCTCTGCACTAGAGCACTACATGTAGCTATTGTTAGCTGCAAGAGTGAGATAAAAGCTGCAAAGCTGTACTGTAGAAAAAAAAAATTTTTAATGATGCACTGCATCATGGTTACTATGACTTCAACATAAATCTCCGTAGGTAAGTACATACCGTAATTGATGTAATCACAGCGCCAGAAAAAATTAATTCCACTTCTGAGTGGCACATCTTTAGAGCACAAAAAATTGCGTTTAGCCCAAGCTGGCGCCTAAATTATGGTGGCGCTTATGTTCAACAGCTAGAATACAATTTTCAGAGAAAATGGGCGTGGTCTAGCTCTTGCTAGCTGCACCGTTGAGAGCTGAGTGACTTGTGAAAAACATTCACTATGGGTTAGACAACTGTTTAGAAGTGAAGGAAGTGAAACATACAGTTGATGTCTCAAACAAGCCTTTTTATAAGCGCCAGAAAAAAACAATTCCAACAACGGTTGGTACTTTTTTAGGACCCAAAAAATTATGCTGATGCTGTAATTATATCAATTACGGTATAATAGACCTTAAATTATGGTGGCGCTGTAATTATATGGCGCTTAAATTATGGTGGCGCTGTAATTATATCAATTACGGTATAATAGACCTCTGTAGAAGACCTCTACTGAGGTCTCTAAGTGAAATAAGGGACCTCTCAGTAACCAATCAGATTGCACCATTTGTGACAAGCATTTTCTAAACAGGGGTAAGAGAATACATAAAACGGTAGCTGCAGAACTAGTGAGTAAAGAATCACAGAATCACAAAAGTTCGAAGAACGATATTTAAGACATTATATGTCATGAAAAATCTATGTAGATAGTTTTAATACTTTCCTATCGACAATGACCTATAAAGAATCATATTTAATATTTACATGGCTAAAAGAGCCCTTCAATTTGAAGCTGGGTCTGGGTACCGGGTAGCAATATATGCTACCCGCTTAGTACACTTGTACACTACTTGTACACTATAATAATTATAGTAAATGGGCTCTGGATAAAACTTTATCCGGCTACTCAGTACTTGACACCACACTCTGTGACTCTCTGCTAGTGATCTTCTACCAGCCTACAAATACTAGTCTAGTACCGTATTCACCCGAATTACCGGGACACTCTATTCTAAGGGACACTTCGGACTTACGTAATTTTTTTCACTCTATATTAAGAAACAACAGGAAATGTAAATATTTTTAGACGTCCCGATTTAATTAGAACGAAAAAGAGCATGCCCCTAACGTCAGGTCGATAGAGACTCAAAACTCTACTCTATGGCACCGTAATATGTCACTGACAGTTGAAGACACCACTTTGTAGACATGGAACCCGCATACACAGCTTCTAAACTGTACGAAAGACATTTTAGCTGCAGAGCTAGCCTCGGCCTGGAATTGAGGCCGTGTATGTACCTTAAATGGGGAAATATTCGTTCTAATTACTACGGGACACTCTAATACAAGGAACACTTCGACTTTAACGTAATTTTTCGTGCTCTATTCCAAGGGACACTGCAAGCCGTAATTATTTTTTTGTGTCCCGGTAATTCGGGTGAATACGGTACTACAACATCTACCCTCACAAAAGTGAGCAAGTTCCTCCAGTGAGCAAGGTCCTCCAGCTAGGCGTAAGCATCCCTCTCGGCTGGCCCAGTGCAGTATGAGACTGTATATTCATTGGTGCTGAATCCAACTAAGTAATAATAATGTAATGTTTGTAATGACGTCACTGCTTCATATAGCCTTGGCCGCACACGTACACGGGATTCACATTTTCGAAAAAATAATATTTATGGACCCCTTGGCTTAGTCAAATTTAGAGTCCAAATTTTGTGTACGGTCTGAGTTTTTAAGTTCTGAAAGTAGAACGGAGTTTCTCAGCAAGGAATGGATTCTTCAGGATCCAATATCCATAGGTGAGTCAGTTGATGCCAAACACAAAGTAGAACAAAATTCTACGTTCATACTCGAGTCAATGAGACTAGCTAGCTAGCTAAGTACACAATCAGATTTACCTGGGTATGGTAGGCTCATGGCGTACATAGACTCGCAAGCCGTCACTGTTACACGGCGAACAGTACAGAGTAGACTGGTCAAACTCCATGTAGAGACTCGTGCAACGTTTGCCACGATATTTGACGCAACTCAAGTGGCTAGATCGATCGCATGCGGTTACCACAAGATCATTGATAGTGACGTAGCACTAGAAAACTCTTTAAGTATCACGTGCAGTAGACTGATGTCACGAAAACAACAGCCCACTTAGAATGCTGACTGTGCAACACGAGTCTCTACACTGAGTTTGTGACCAGTCTATTGTTGGCCGTGCAACAGTGATGGCTTGCGAGTCTACCGAGTACATACGTATAAGAATCAGTGGTGTAGGAGCAAGGGGGGGGGGGGGGGGGCAGCCCAGGCAAATGCCTGACCAATATTTCTAGCTTATCTTTATAGATGTAGTCTACCAGGAGTCTCTTGTCTACGTTTAGCTAAATTCTATATTCTGCTTTAGTAGCTGCTACAAAAACTGGCACTATTTAGAATCTTATGACATCACAATCTATGATTTAGTTCATAGTAATAACAAGGGCGTCCCTTTTTTGCCTGACCAATGCTTCTGAGAATGGACTGAATAAAACATGAAACGTTAAATGTGGGTGGTTTAGATCAAAGATGTTGCCAAGTGATGATTAGTGTGTAACTGTTACAGTACTGTATAACTATGAAAGCACCGCAGGTTCTGATGCCTCGGTGGAGATGCCAAAGCTACATAACATAATAGCTTAATTTTATACACATGATGATTAATATGCATGCAGCATGCAAACTCAAAGAGTGGGTAATGATCGACCAGGATTGTTGTTAACGATGCCAAAGTTCAAGTCTAAAAAGTCTAAAATTAGTGGCTGCCCTCTCCCCGCAGCTACCAATAGCTAGCGTTCTAGTACAGAGCTAACTACATGTACTAAATAGTACGGTGGCCCAGAGAGTTCACAGAGTACGATTGACCTTCGCTAGTAGAGGTAGAGAGTTGACTGTCACTAGTGGACAGTACGATTGACCTTCGCTAGTGGACAGTACGATTAACCTTCGCTAGTGGAGAGTAAAAGTGACCTTCGCTAGTGGGCAGTACAATTAACCTTCGCTAGTGGAGAGTAAAAGTGAGTAGAGAGTACGACTAACCTTCGCTAAGCGGAGAGTTCTAGTAAAAGACCTTTACCTATGTACGTAGGGGGGTGCTGACGTTATATTTGACCTTTGCTACACACAGATGCTATCTATAATTATTAAAGAGCCATGCGTGGCCTGCTTTGGACAGCAGGCACAACACTAGATGTCCTAGTAGGCTACAGTTGAACAGTAAGCAATTGGTTGCTTATTTGTGTGCTGATGTTTCTAGTACATGTAGGCTACGTTGATTTGTTGTAGTTAAATAATTCCATGTTCTAGGAGGTCGGACATCTTTCACTAATCATGACCTTTTAATGACATTCCAGGCCAAAATTAATTACTTTTCGTTTTTGCTGACTCAGCAGTAGTGTCTACTGTACTTCTGCTAGTCTTTATTTTAGCCGCCCTCTAAAAGTTGGGCGGCCTTATTACGAGTCTATGTCATAGAGGGCGGCTGATTCATGAGACAATATTTCTGCACGGTTTCTGTCGCTGAATCTGTTGACAGCAAGTTGTGTTTGGTGTCTATGATGGTTACTGGACCTAACCCTGTCAGTACATAATAACCATACTAGCTAGATCCGCCTAGATCCAGTTACTGCTGAGTCAGCAAAAACAAAAAGCAATTTGGCCTGGAATGTATGGTCATAATTATTAGTGAAAGTTCAAGTGATGTCTGACTAGACTGGAAACCACTCCCCTTCTCTCGGGAGAAAGGGACTGGCAAGCTGCTGTGTTGAGAGTTGTCCCAGTGCGTGAAGAATGTCACGCTGCCACAAGAATGTAAACGTCACAAATACTCACGTGCCACCGCCCACACGCTAACTACATGACTGTATTACTGCACAAAAATATTATCGGCCTCGAGTATAAGTACATCACTGGCGGTCTGTTATCGAGGCTGAAATAATATCACCCACGCATTACTCATTTTGTGGTTTGTTCTAATTGCATTCCAACGGGACAACTCTCAACACGGCAACTTGCCAGTCCCTAGAGCCCAGAGCGAAGGGAGTGGTTTCCAGTCTAATGTCTGACTTCCTCTGGGGCTGTTCAGTGTTGAGTGGACTATTTTTCTTTTGCCAGATTAAAGTCCAGAATAGAACATGTAGCCTGTAGGAATGACTGTATTAGATCAACGTACATCTAGAGATACAAACAACAGCACACAAACAAGCTCAACTTACTGTTCAACTGTAACCTACTAGGCTAGTGTTGTGCCTGCTGTCCAAAGCAGGCCATGCATGGCTCTTTAGCATCTGTGTGTAGCAAAGGTCAAATATAAGGTCAGTACCCCCCTATGTACATAGGTAAAGGTTTTTTGCTAGAAGGTGAGCTTTTACTAGAAAAACGAACTCTCCACTAGCGAAGGTTAATCGTACTCTCTACTAGCAAAGGTTTGTCGTACTGCCCACTAGCGAAGGTCACTTTTACTCTCCACTAGCGAAGGTTAATTGTACTGTCCACTAGCGAAGGTCACTTGTACTGTCCACTAGCGAAGGTTAATCGTGCTGTTCACTAGCGAAGGTCAATCGTACTGTCCACTAGCGAAGGTCAACTCTCTAGTAGCGAAGGTCAATCGTACTGTCCACTAGCGAAGGTCAATCGTACTCTTGTGAACTCGAGTAGCAATACTCGGTAAACAAGTTTAGCTACGTGCTCTTCCTAAAAGGCTGCAATGGCATTCCAAGTAAGCATAACTAGGCATAACTCGAGAAAGAAGCGTTATTTTGCAAATCTAAATCCAAGAAAACATGACTAGAAGCCGCACTTCATTGATCCTTGAGCAGCTGTAGCAGTCCACACACACACTGACAGACAGACACAAACACACTACCGTATACCTCGCTGCGCATACGCACCGAGGCATAATAAGGCAACAACGTTATTAACTAAACAAAAGTTAGAAATTATACTAATTGGTGTCACATTTTTAGAGTATTCTACCTAATGGAGGTAGCTCTATACCCTTGCCACATATTTTCTGGTGACAGCGACATTAATACTTTTAGAGATCAGAAAGTTGCCTAAGATTTAAGTGTCGAGGCCGGTTATTCTTAAATCTGCGGTATTGCTATAAACATGGGAAATTTTTCAGGTAGCGTATTAGAGTGCACTGTATCATGATCGTGAGTTGTACATGCAATTGAAAATTCTCTAGATACTATAATTGTCATCTGAAAATATTTCTCCAATACGCATGGGTGAGATGTAGTAAATCGTTTTGTCAAAGAGATGCAGATTCACTGAGTGTGTATGGCTCTGGTGTAACAGCAGTTCTCAACTCAAGCTCAGATCCAGATACACAGTCAGGGGATTGGACACAGGCCATATACGATGTTCGCTTCACTTCCAATGGAAAGTATGTGTCAGGTAATGTAGAATCATTCCCTCCAACATTTTATCGTTGCAGTCAAACTTTTTAATCGTGGTTCGGTACTGTATAATGCCTGTACTGTATTGTCACTCTTTGTCCAGTATTTTCTGCTATATGTAACATAGTACTCTGTTGTCATAGGATATGTGGACGGCTCTCAGGAACTGATGCATGTTTTGGAAAATTACCGAACCAACACTTCCACAGGATTTTCTAATGCGCAGAGCTTAGCAGTAGCTCTAAAACCAATTGATGAGACACAACTTCGTACAAGATTCCTTTCTGTGTCTTCGAAACCTCGTCTCTTCTGGCAAATGAATGCTGGTGAACCTAAAATCCCTTATGATGGTGTACCTTTCATATCAATAGGCCAAATAACAGATCTACCTTGTGTTCGCTACGGTGGCAGGAGGAAAAAAAGCGAGCAAGTAACATTGCCTTCTGGCGATATAATTCCTGTTGATTGTCGTCAAAAAGCTGGGTGTGATGCAAAAATCACCATTAGGCGTGTTGCTCGTTATCCTTCGGCTGCATACGTAGAGCCGGCTGTGTCTCCAGGTGTTGGGCAGGTCCGTCGTTCTCGAAAGCTAATTCTGGATGATCTCGGGGCAAAAATTGCATCTGGTGTCACGAAGCCATCAGAACGTTACTTTGTTTTACTGCCAACACCCATGGCTCATTCTGGACATGAGGTTGCTGAAATAGAGTCAACTCCGCACATTTCCCAACCTGTGTCGGATGCGGTACTTTCTCAATTGAGTAATGGTGTGACTAACATTGTTAAAATACGCGCACACTGCAAAAGTATTGTTAACAATTTGCTTGGAACAGAGGCCTCTCTCCGTGCCAGTGATAAAGCTTATTTCCCGTCAGAATATGATATCTTTCGACATGTTTACTGGCTATATAAAGCAGGACAAGTGATTGATCAGGAAGCAGCTCTTCAAGCAAGTATGGGGACGATTGAGTCGTTGGCACAGTCAATATCCACACCTCCACCCAAAGCTGACAAAGTTCCTGTCACTACTTCAGCTGAAGTAATCAACAGTGTGTACAGCATGATAATGGACGATAGCTCTTCTAGTAGTGTATCTGCACTAGGACATCTTGGTGATGACCTCGGTGCTGGGGATAACACACTTGACTCTATTGACACCACTTTGACTGGCATGAGCTCCACTTCGTCTTCCATTGCCACCAACCTCTCCCAGTTGGTGAAGAGAGCTGCACAGACCCCTAAAAGTACTCAAGCAACCCCACTGGCAAGCAATAGGCCCACTGACTATATTGTAGATGTAAGTCATAATTATTGTCAATGTTTGTTCTTCTGACACATGCAGTCATATAATTGTTGTCTTTATTCCAGGACAGTCCTGCTATTATACAGGCACAAAGAGAAGTACGTGATATGTTGCGAATACTGGAGAACCAAACACATGCTTGTTTGAATGAAAGTGCACTCAACGGCCTCCGAAGGCAGCTTACTGAGTTATGCAGTCAGTTCTCCATGTATCTAGCTGGTGTCCCCTCACCTCAATTTGGACCACCTAGTAAGAAAATCAGGCTATGAGAAGTTAATTTTCCATGTGTACTTAGTGTAATCAAGGGCATACGCCCTTGGTGTAATAATTATATAGATCTTTTTTCGCTAATCAAAGTCATGCATCATAAGTGAACTCTTTCATATTTTTTATAAACGCAATCTATTTAATTTATAGTCGTGTGAAGGCTTCAATAAAATTATAATACAGTATTGCAGAATTGTGTGTAGCCTCGATCCCAGGCCGATCCGTCTCCAATTGAACGCTAGGTCGCCTCCTCAGCCTGGTTTTAATTGTATCTGTGTTGACCGGAAACTGGTAAGTAATGCTGTAAAATCTTCAGTTCATCACAGTTGGCTAAAAATACAGTGATATAATGACACTAGAAATTAATACTGTTATCTGTAGAGTGTATGTTGTGTGTGTCCGTAATAAATGCTAGAAGCGAAGATCTCAAACAAGAACTTCCAGAAAAACTTAATGCGTTGTTGGATATGCCTGCTAAGCCTTCAGGTGGCATAACCAGAGATTTAAGAGAAAGGGATATGAAACTTGATGACGTGTATATACAATCCGTGTTGCCCAAAATGGGCGTGGCACATTGCAAGTTCTATGTAATATCAACTATATGTAGCAGCAAGTCCAGAGATACAGTCCCACAAAGTATTTTACATGAGTTTCATAGCCTAGTGTTCAAGCTGGCGCTGTGCTAATGCCTCTCGCCCTTTCGCTCAAAAGTATAGAAGAGGAAGTAAAGAAGAGGAAGTATAGAAGAGGAAAAAGTGTATAAAATAATCTGACTTGCATCTGTATAATTATGGTATCATTGTTGTGTTTTGTGGCTGCTTGTACCATGGACCTCAAGGATCTAGGAAGCAACAAAGAAGAAGATTTTGTTTTATAAGCGGAAGTGCATAATTTTACTAATTATTTCATGACCAACAATCATACAAATTTATCATTTTCTTTTCTTTTAGTGCCTCTCGCTCAAAAGTATTAGAGTGTTAATTATGATTTCAAATTGACAAAATAGGTGTGTTAGCAATTGAATGAACATTAAACACAGTAACGAATCATGTAACTAAACAACTGTGGACCATCTGCCTTCATGGTCAGATGGTTTCGGCCTAATTGGGCCTCGTCAGCACAGTGCAGTTGGTATATTAATAGCAAAGGATACTTGTGACTTGTTGAGCTCATCTGAATGCTAAACCCAGAATAATTATGTGTGATAAAAGAATGTGTATGTGCGTGTGTGTGTGTATATAGTTGTAAAGTATGTATGTGCGTGTGTGTGTGTATATAGTTGTAAGTATGTATGTGCGTGTATATAGTTGTAAGTATGTATGTGCGTGTGTGTGTGTGTGTATATAGTTGTAAGTATGTATGTGTGCGTGTGTGTGTGTGTGTGTGTGTGTGCGCGCGTGTGCAGAGGAGGATGGTTAATTTAAATGTGCTTCAGAGGTGCACTTTGAGTGTTTATACTCTTTTTTTGTTACCTACAACTGCTTTAGCTAAAATTGGAGGTAACAAACAAAGAGCAGACGATTGTAATGCAAGTAAAGTTCTCCGGAATCATTTTAATAGAAAACGTTTGACCCTGACTATCCCCTGACTATCCTCCTCTGCACATGGTACAGTGTGTGTGTGTGTGTGTGTGCGCATGAGTACAGTGTGTGTATATAGACGCGTGTCTTCACATAAGTGGTGTGTGTGTGTGCATGTGTGGGGGTGGGTGATTTCTGCATGTATGAGGCATAGTTATGCATGAGGGAACAGAACAATACATAAACAGAATCGTGGTTACTGCAATAGGTACAAGGCAACAGAACAATACACAGCATCGTGGTCACTGTAGTAAACATCACGTACATACATGAAAACACAAGTACAAGTACACATGATCAATTAAAGTTCCGTTATCTGTGGTGGCACTTTGGAGGAGCTGATTGTAGCCTTGTGACAACATAACATTTTCTACTTGAGACCCAGTAGGACACAATATATTATCGTTAAAATCACCTAGCACCAGAGTTGTAGTATCTGCTGCACTAATAATAACTAGTGTTCAAGCTGGCGCTGTGCTAATGCCTCTCGCCATGTTTTTGCTTTCGCTGAAAAGTATTAATTATTAGTTTCTATAATGATTAAAGTTAACTTATCTATATAAAGTCACTGAGAAGAAAAGACTTATTTACATGCATCTATTGTTGTATTATGTGGCTTACTACTCAGTGTTGTTAAGGATGGCTCAATTAATTATTGGGATTTATTGTGGATTTCTTGTATATGTCTTTTGGATGGTTACATATAAACTGATGAAACTTTGCAATAATGTAAGCATAATTATAATGAATTAGGAACATGTTGAATGTGTTTTTAAAGTCATGTGACTTTCAGGGGTGGAGCTACAGTGAAATATACAACTTTACCATTTCCGGAATACAAACAAGTGCAGCCACACCCCCAAATTTTTTTGTGAAGTGCAACTCAGTTTTGCCATTTTTATGGCGCCCAGATATGATGTCTATCATTTTCGGTGAAGCAGAAAATTGAAATACGCATATTTAAGTAGAGGGCATTAAATAGAAAATGCGACAGTTTTCCTGATTTCTGTGCACCTGTAAATGATACGCATCATATCCGGGCACCACAAAAATGGTAAAACTGAGTTATACTTTATAAAAAAATTTGGGGGTGTGGCTACACTTGTTTTTAATCCTCCTTTTTTATCTTCTTAATCACACTGTAACGACATCGCTGAAGGTCACATGACCTCTAAACATTTTAAGTGTGTACATTTCGTACAAAACTACATTCCTACTAAATTTCATCCATTAATATATCACAATCACAAAGATATGATGCCCTGTGCACCATGTGGCTGAGCCATCCTTAACACCAGTGAGTAGGACCTCAAGAAAGAATTCTTCCAGGATCTGTAGTTCAGTGTATATAATATGTAAGAAGAAAAGACCTGTGTACATGCATATTGTTATCTATATTGTTATATGGTAGTGGCTTACCAGGCCTTCAAGACAAAGATGATTCTGCCAGGAGGATCTGGATCTTGGATATTACTATTATTTCCTCACAACATGGGGAATGAGCGCGCATGCGCATTACATCCATAGGAATAATTTGCTAGCTAGCTGTTTTAACAGATATTTTCTGAGTATTGTAGCTAACAAAAGCTAGCGCTTTAGTGCAAGGCTAACTCATATATTGAATAGAAAGTTTGTGCGGACAGATGATGCAGTGAAAGATTCTGAAGAGACTGCAACAGCCTTCAATGTGAGTCAAACTAGCCATAACTCGAGAAAGAAGCTTTAGTTTGCTAATCCACGAATCAAAATCCAAGAGAACGTGGCTAGAAGCCTATAGAAACCTATAGAAACTGTTAGCTTTCGTCGCATTGCAACTGTTGAGCAGTTACAGCTGGAACAGACACACAGACAGACACACACACAGTATCCCTCGTGCGGCTACGCCTCGAGGCATAATTATTATGATTAAGTACATCAGTCAAAAAGTGGATAAATTGTCTTGTTGGTACAGTTGGTGACCTATAAACACTGCTACTTGTAATTTGTAATGATCATAAAGCAAAGTTGTTACTACACATTCAATACCATTGGACGTAAATGTGGACGTATTGCACCTATCATTAAAACTAATCAAGGTTCCTCCCTTGTGGTCATTAATTTTGTGGGTCTATCACATCTTACTACTGTATGGTTACTGTGTACCGTGGGTGAAGACTGACGACTGACTTCTTGACAACCAAGTTTCACAGAAACACAGAGCACATGCTGGTCAGAGTCTTCTTGTATGTCTGGTAGCTTAGCAACAAGTGACCTAACAGTAAGCAGTGCTATTGTAATGTGGCGCTCGACCAAGGAAGCAATTGCAATGGTGGTGTGCTATCCAATAGTTGTGCCCTTAATCTATCCATTTCTGCATCTACATGTGGGCTCTTGGTAATAGCTTTGAGATTGTAATTGTGCTAATGCCTCTCGCCATGTTTTTGCTTTCGCTCAAAAGTATTAAAGTGTTGTATTAGAGTGTTGTATTAGTTTCTATAATGAATTTTATATTAAAGTTAGCTTATCTATATAAAGTCACTGAGAAGAAAAGACTTATTTACATGCATCTATTGTTGTTATTTATGTGGCTTACCAGGACCCCAAAATTAATTCTTCCAGGATCTGTAGTTCAGTGTGTATAATATCTAAGAAGAAACGACCCTGTGTACATGCATATTGTTATGTTTAAGTACTGAAGCAAAATGTTTCCAGCATTAAAATGGATCTAGATCGACCTGAATCTGATCAATTAGTATGGGTCAAATATGGAAGCTTGTCTCTTACTCTTAGTGACAAGAAAAGTTTGAAACGATATGCATATGAAATACCCTGACATAAATGGATTGAAGTCTTCCTTGATAATCACGAAACGCAGTTACCATTACTCTGACGATGAGTGTAACGGTCGATTTCTTCAAGTTATACATACGGGCAACCATTGGATCATAGCATCTAATCTGGGTGGTGAAATCAATGAAGTCACTGTATATGATTCTTTGTACCATAGTGTTGAAAAACGTACCCATGACGTGCTTAAACGTCTTCTGAAATGTGTGAAGGTCAATGTTTTTGGGCTACAACCGCAGGTACAGAAAGGTATTCATGACTGTGGCTTATTTTGCATGGCATTCAGTTTTTCACTCGCAGACCTCTCGACCATTAGATTTGAGCACCTTGAAGCATGCTTTGAAAGTAAACAGTTGACCTCTTTTCCAAAACTTTAAATATCAAGCTATTGCTACACGTATATTATATAAGGTATGTAGCCACCATGCATGACTTATTGTATTCTATATACCGGTAGCAAACAATTATTCAATTTCATTGATATTTAACAGCTCCTTGAATATTAACAAAATTAATAATAATAATAATAATATATTAATATAATATACTAGACACCAGCTGCTTTAAAACCATTTATTACAATATCTGGCCTACTCTTAATGTAATCATAGGCGCCACTGTGCATGTATAGGTTTGATAATACTGAGACGAAGATCAATAGGAGAGATGGATTTACTAGGATTTTGTAGAATCTGGTTTTCAACCTGATGAGCATACCACTTTTCACTTTTGAAACAAACGCTTAAGGTGATCACTGATAAATCCATTGGTATCTGTGCATGTCCTGGGAATCAGGACGTAGAAAATTTCCAGCAAATCGAATACAGTAGACTCTCGTTAATCCGGCCACCCTTGGGATCCGGGACCATGCAGCTTGGCCGGAATAGAGAGGTTCAGATAATTAGCCGCGGCTTAAAAACGACCTTACCTCGAATCTAATCACTGATTTGCAGTTCTTTTCTCGAGGATAATGAAAGATAATGAATCATTCTGCTCTCTATTTAATTTACTAAACCACACCCAAAACAGCCGTAATACACATATAAAATTACATTGAAAACGTTATTTGGGACAGGCCGGTAAACGGAATAGCGAGTGGCCGTACTTCAGGGTGAGTTTTGTGCAGTAAACATAGAGGTAGCATTCCGTGCCAAACCAAATGGCCGGGTGGCCGTACTTCAGAGAGCCGGAATAGCGAGAGTCTACTGTATATCTTGTGTTATCTGTCCACTGAAATGATCAAATAGGACTACGGCCGGATAATCAGAGGGAAGATTCAATTTTTTTCTCAATAAATGGAACAATCACTTTATCGATATAATGTTTCATTGTCTCTTCGTTTGACCAATGGGTAGGTGTTGTTGTTAGATGCCAATCACTTGGAAATTTCACATTTTTGGGTAGGCTTTTTGACGTTAAGCCAGAGTAAATTAATTGAGGGGGAAGAAATTCTCCACTAGCAGTTCCTGCCAATACCATTGTCATTTGACGCTTATCATTCAAACCAGCCCTATGAGCTCCTTTCACATCCATTGTCCATTGAGAAACTGGAACAAAGTGAGTCCCAGTTGATTATCGGGGTATAATTATCATTCAGGTAAATTTCGCGAACTTTATCAAAATCATAGTGTGATTTTGTGGTGGCCTTACGCTTACTAAAACCCATTCGTTTCATTAAGTATTTAGCCCAGTCTTTCGTTATGTCAAGAGAACTCGATAAAAGACTAGATAAAAGACTAGCATCATGACCCCCTTCTCCAGCAGAAATAACTATTGCTGTGTTAACGGCAGCATGGCTTTTCCTTATATACGCTTGTACCTGTAATCAACAGTGGTCTTCCTCTTTTTTTTACAGGTAAAAAAAAGTCTTCAGTGTTCTTTCTCAAATACGAATCTTTCCAGTCGCGTATAGTGTTGTTCCAGTTTTCAGGAGCTTTTGGAACCTTATCTTGGAATTTGTTAACTGCAGCATTTTCAACAGCAAATTTCGCTATTTTATCCACAGAAATTTTTTGACACTCTTGTCTCTTAATTTTGCAATAACTTTACTTACAGCCTCTTTAATGGAAACACTACCTTCGTCAGGTCGGGTATGGTATGGTATGGTTGAGAGGTTTAAAATAACGTTCCATGTCAGCAGTAGCAGTCTCGAGCCATGGCACAGCACAGCTGTTCTCGATATCGTGTTCTGGTATCTGCTGCGTATATCGCGCATGCGTTTTGGGAAACCACGCCCACGGAGGCTGATTTTTCGTGGGGGGAAATTTTCGTGGAGGTCAGCTAGCTCACGAAATTTATACCCCACGAAATTACCCGCTATACGGTATGGAATTTTACATAGATCTAGCTTGTAAATCTAGCTTGTAATTGAGCCTCTTACCTCTTAGACCCATAGTTATACTATTAGCTACTTTCAGATGATTTTGTTAGCTGGGACCAGACCCACATTGGCCACAACGTCTGGACTTCGAGGAGAATAAGGTAGGGCTGCTGGGAGCTGGTGGCTCTGGTTCTGGACAAGTGTCAGCGACAGAGCAGAACTCTCGAATTTTGTGAAAGAGGTACGAGACCTTGCGGCTCAATTAGCTCGGGTCGGCGACGACGAGGGTCGAAGAAACTGGCCCAGTCGTACCTTCTCCACAACCTGTGAGTGAAAATGGTCTTAAACACCTACTTAAACGCACGTCACTTAAACGCACGTCGATTATTTCAACCATATTTACATACCTTTGTAGGACGATTTGTAAGACGATTTGTAAGGAAGTGTACAGTAGGGTACCGGTAGCATGTCATTGAGGCTGAGGATGATTCTTGTGTGTCGCTCAGTCCCATTGTGTCGCTCAGTCCCATTGTGTCGCTCAGTCCCATGGTGTTATTTTTGTTTGTTTTGGCCAGACTTCTCACCTGTAAATTTAAACTTAAAACTAATGGTTCTATACGAATATGCCATGGTGTGGTTAACCTCGCACAGCTCCCAGCTTCATCACAGAGGAAGTTACGTTTACCTGATGAGGAATGGCCTCACAATTTACCCCAAATAGAGCACACTTCCTCGGTAAATAGGCCAAAATAATAGTAAGCACACACCAACACAGATGCGTCCGGCGCGTGACGATTGGTCACACACAGTCTTGTAGTCTCGTGCTCTGTGTAGGTGGCGCTGAGAGTGGAGTATTGGCTCGTTACAAAGGTATTGGCTTCGTAATTACAAGAAATCATAAATCATTAGCAGCTAATAGTAGGGTTGGGCCCACTCACCCAAGCACCCAAGCACAGTTATTTTGAGTTTATATATCTGTTGCCTGAACATTGTACAAAAAGTTATAAGAAAACAAAAACAACAACTTTTTGTCATCCCTCAGGGTCTTCAGTGAGGTAAGTGTAGGTCCACAACAGTGGCGTAGGCAGAGGGGGGTTATAGCCCCCCCCTTTTGTGTTTAAACCAGCTTGAATCTGTCGATTTATTCTGCGCGCCTGCTCTGGCCCTGCATTTGAGCCCTGCCCTTCCCAAAATCCTGGCTACGCCACTGCACAAGACAAACTAGTGGCTTACTGTTCTCAGTCGCCTTGGGTAGTACTAGTGCAGTAACTAAATTTGCTAGGGTGAAGCTACGCCCTCTTTAATAGGTGCAGAGGTGAGGTCACCATTGTTTTCCTACTGAGCATGCCCAGACAGAATTTGTTATAAAATAGATCTGTTACTATGCTATATGCCCACAGGCGCTAGGCATGTGCATGTGCTGCTCTTACCTGCATGCAAGATTCTGCTGCCAACTTGAGAACTGCTGTCATTACCCGAGGCGCGCGTGGGCGGCCACGGTCTGTTGGTTTGTTTGTTTGTCTGTTGGTATATCTAATCACCTGGGTACCACAGCACTGCGTTTACAGCATGGATAGCCTTCACACAACAATATCTTGGTTTAAATAGTGGCAGCTTTTGATGTTTAATAAAAGCTAAGAAGCTTGAACAAACTTTGTGGCTTACTTGGATGTTCTAGCACTGCGTTTACAGCATGGGTAGCCTCCATACAACAAGTTAGTACTTTTGATAGTGGCACCTTTCGGTGTTAAAAGCTTCGTTGTCTAATAAAAGCGTAGCTTGAACACTCCGAACAGGGTCACTAAAGTAGAAAGCTTGAATTATAGCCTACTCCATGCAGGACCTGGAGCCATACTTCTCTGAGACTTCTTTGCTGTGATCCTAATCCACAGTGCATATATCTATAGTACCACTACCTGTTCTCAAATGTTCTGTGCAAGTCATACATGATAACAACATCACTATATTATGGCAGCATTATATTTCTGGTTTCTTTATAATACCAGCCGAGGGTTTGCACTTTAGTGCTCTAGTTTCTGAAGGAAGAACTGCTTCTGGAATTTCTACAGGAAGGACTGCTATATCACCTGCTGGAGTTACTTTGTAATTATACTTCACTGTATATATGGTTTAGTAGTATAACAGTACAAACATTCTGTTTTGTATATTGCACTGCAGGAGATTCACTGGAGATTCACTGGGTACCACCACTTCTTGACAATATTCAACCACCACCACATCCACTACACACTATAGCTTACGAACTATAGCTTAAATCTCTTGACCTTAATTATACTCAACTAATTATACTCAACTACAGCACAAAAAGAAGAACAATATCTTCCTCATATCCACATCTACAAAAACTTTCATCTCACATTAATAGTAAGTTAGTTGTTATTATTTTTAAACGAGCATGTTGGCCGGATTAGTCGCTATTCTGAGTATAAAAAGAGCTGCTGTGGGCGCGACCTTTGACCCCGAAATTTCCATTCAAGCCTTAGTAACGATTTCTCTTGCACAAAAACGGCACTCCACAAGGGGTCTAGGTGGTTTTTTTCTTAGCAATAAAAAGAGTAACCAAGGGCTCAAGGTAGGTAGCAGCAAAAAGGCCATGTACAATGCTTCTTTTCATGAGTGTGTAGTAGACAGTATTGCGCATTGGATGATGTTGAAGAAGGTGAATCTGAAAAATAATTTTCCGAATGTTCATTATTATATCAAACAACATCTGTACAACCATCAGGGCTGTCAAGTGGGCTGCCAGTCAAGTGGGTGCACGGCATCAGGGGGAAGAAGCTCTCCCTCTAGCGAAGAGGCCGAAGAAAGGTAACGCTAGATGAGAAAATGGGTTATTATTATCATATTAATTTGGACAGTCCTTAATGCCCCTGAGCACACGCACATACAGGGGACATAAACATGCACACACACACGCGCGGACTCACACACACACACACCACACACATGCCCACACACACACACAGGGTGCATACAACACAGGGGGGACACACACACAGGGGACGCACACACACGCACAGGGGGTATACACACGCACACACGCGTGCGGGCACACACACACACACACTGGGGCACACACACACGCGCGGGCACACACACACACACACACACACGCACGCACACACACACCACACACATGCACACACACACACACACTCACACACACCACACACACATGCACGCACACACCACACACTCACACAGGGTGCATACAGCATACAATACAGGGGACACACACACACACACACACAGGGGACACACACACACATGCACGCACACACAGGGGCACACACACACGCACATACACGCACATACACGCACATACAGGGGACACAAACACGCACACACACACGCGCGGGCACACACACACACACACTCACACACACCACACACACGCATGCACACACCACACACACGCACAAATGCACACACAGGGTGCATACAACACAGGGGGGACACACACACATACACACACACACGCACACGCACACACACGCACGTACACACACACACACACTACACACACACACACTCACACACACCACACACACATGCATACACGCACACACAGGGTGCATACAATACAGGGGGGACACTCACACACACCACACACACGCACGCACACACCACACACATGCACAAACGCACACACAGGGTGCATACAACACAGGGGGGACACACACACACATACACACACACACACACACACGCACATACACACACACACACAGTCACACACACCACACACACATACCACACACATGCACACCGGCACACACAGGGTGCATACAATACAGGGGGGACACACACCGGCACACACACACACACACACACGCACCACAGGGCACACAGGGACACACACCACACACTCACACACAGGGGGACACACACACACACACTCACACACAGGGGACATACACACACACACACACAGGGACACACACACGCACACACAGGGGGCACACATACGCACACACGCACACACAGGTACACATACACACAGGCACACACACACACACCGGGGGCACACACACGCACACACAGGGACACACAATGGTACACACACACACACACACACGCACACGCAGGGGACACACACATACACAAACACGCACACACACACACACGCACACGCAGGGGACACACGCACACAAACACGCACACACACACAACACACACAAACACACACACATACACAGGGGCACACACACACACACACATACGCACATACGCACACACAACACAGGGGGCACACATGGGTACACCCACACACACACGCATACACAGGGGGCACACATACAAACACAAACACAATCACGCACGCACACACACACACACGCACACACACACACACACACGCACACATACGCACACACGCAGGACACACAACACAGGATGGCACACATGGGTACACACACACACACAGGGGACACACACACAAACACAAACACAAACATACACGCTCACACAGGGGCACACACACACACTCACACACACACGCATATCACACACACACGCACACATACGCACACACATGGGCACACAACACAAGGGGCACGCATGGGTACACACATAGAATATACACTGAGCACATACTGACCATGATAATAATACATCAATGTTAGTTTTATCTTGAGGTTTAGGTTTATTCTCTTGTCTCCATCATTCTGGATTTTGCCCAACGACAATGTCTGGACTCAGTATACGCACAGGTCTTTCCATAGTAAATGAGGTCAATCTTATTTTTTTCTATTTTTATACTAGCTTTACCGTTTATTTACCATTTTCCGATGGAATCATGATGCTTATGACGTACTGTACTGAAAACTGTCAATAAAATTTCATGGAAGTGCCCACATAATTTGCCTGAAGCTAGCAAAGTTGGGATAAAAATTAAGCATAGGTAGATCCAGAGGAGGGTCCCAAACAAGTCACTAAAAATCATGTGAGTGATCTCTGGAGTAAAATCAACTGGAGTAAACCATAGATCTACGAGTACAAGTAAACACGTACACACAAAGAAGGCTGAACATACAGTACAGCTCAAGCTCAGGATATAGCAGGCCTAGCTCCTATCCTGCTCTCACTTGGAGGCCCTTGGTAAGGCTGTAATGAAAATCTAAGCTGCCCTATATTATAGGGACAAAAGCAGCTTAGATTTAAAGGACTAAGCTGCTGTGTTTTTCCCTGATAAAGAACATCAAAATTGTGTCTGACACAATTAGAGTTATGAATAATTAAAACGTATTTTTTGCCAACCACAAATGCTATGTGTTCCAACTGACTGTTATAAGCAAAGCACAAGTGGTCAGCCAAGCATATAAAAATTGAAACGATTTATCCTGTCGCTTACATGTAATTATGTCGTGATCTGGTGCTGGCTTAAGGTTTTCAATGTAATTTTATACGTATATTACGGCCGGATATGACGTTTTGGGTGTGGTTTAGCAAATAAAATAGAGAACAGTTATCCTACATTATGTAAAAGTAATTGAGTGAGTAAAAAACAATGTTAAGTTCTAGCTCTAGTACAGCAACACACCGCCTGGAGTTGAGATAAAATAATCATACGTGGTACACAATGTTACAACAATATGGACAATGCTTGAGTTGACACACAGAAGATTAACATAGCACATAATACATACCATATAACGGAAAAATTTGATGGGGGATTTTTGGCTCAGACTGAGCGATCTGAGCTAAGTTTCTGTTCTCTTGCTTGACAGCGATCTGAGCTGTCGTGATTATTTTTGCTAAGTTCCTGTTCTCTTGCTTAACGTACGGTAGGGTGAGGGGTGGGGGCAGCAGAGGGGGTGTGGCCTCCATTGTAATTGGTGGGTGCTGCATGTACCTGCATGCAAGGGTCAATGTAAAATTGAACACGACATACCGTATATATAGCGGGTAATTTTTGTGGGTAACCGCAAACATTTATACCCACGAATTTAATGCATGCATGATTGCAAAAGGGTACTATATTCCGCGAAAATTAAATCCGCGAAAGTTTATCCCACGAAATATACCCGCTATACATGCAGTATAATTATGGAGGCCATTATGGACATTATGGAGGCCAGGCCCGTACCCAGCATTAAATTTGACACAGCTTGTGTTGATACCCATGGCCATACAGTCTATGGGACAATTATGGTAATATTTTACTCTCCTTGTATAGCACAGTAACTTACTTTTTGTGACCATGTGTTATATGCATATCATGTGAGGATTCTAGAATTTCATGTGCCTGTAGCACCTTGTATTTGGTTACACTACTACACCCAAAACCATAAATTAAATATCTTCAGATTTTTTCCAATATATCAAATCTTTGGTATACATGTATAGTACGTCTCATACCTATCACTTTTCAGGTAAAATAGCATTGATTAAACAATAATTTATGGGCAATAATTATTATTACAAAAAAATTAATTACGTGATTAAATTTAGCATCCAAAGTCTAGCAGGATTACTAGTGGTGATGAAATGCATTGCAGAGGTACAAAAGATAAAGACTCAGAATGAGTATAAACATAATGAGTATAATAGTGATGAAATGTCAAGGTAGGGACCATCAAACCAACAAACATACACATTTAGTGTAGGTGTGTAGGTGTAGCTATTCTAGTCTTGGTCGCTTCGATGATGGACCTGATGTAAGTTCAGAATTTCCCCGATCAGGTCATGGAAATTACTCGAAAAGTAGTTACGGCGAGCGTCATCATTATTTTTTTCAACACCTATAAGGAATGTATAATTAAGGTATGTGTTTTTTAGATAGCCAAACCGTACATTGTCCACTGAACTGCTTGACATTCCCATACAATTTTACAAAGTGAGTAGTGTGCATATAAGGAGTGACGTTTTTTGTGTTGGAAGCCTCAGAAATAGTTCAATCCACTCCTTAGCCTACAGTGCTGCACATGCAATCATGGTTGAACAATGATTGCGGTACCTTAGAATGTAACTCTTCCGATCAGTGGGATCATCAGTCTGTGGGATCATCAGTCTTGTAAAAAAATCAGACTTGTAAGCCTAATTTTGATCAACTAGATGACTGAGTGCTTCTTGTCAATTCTGCAACTGAATTATGGAACTCTCTGTTATAATAGCTAGAGATAATTACACTAGGCGGATGTCACATGTCTAAGTGAATTAGTTTGATTAGCAGGCGAACACGGCCGGAATAAAGGCCTCGTGTACACTGGGCAGCACCTTCGGATTTTTAACGCATTTCGGGAATTAAGAATTAACTCCTCACAGCACTAGATGACTTTATGATGTATCGGATTAGATGGGGATGATCTGGAAGGAGGCCTGGTAGTACTCTTGAGAGCTTTGGGGAGGATTTAGTATATCTTTTGGTAACAATGGCAATAAGCATACAAATAAAAGGAACGTACTTTTCTTGCAAGGTAGCACCTGTTTTCAAGAAGAGACTTGGATAGGGTTTGGTCGATTTCCCTAGCGATAACCTACATGTATGGTAGTGTTTGTATGGTAGTGTTTGCAATGAAATATTAAAAAAATGGGTGCTAACTTCAACGTATACACGTCTCGTAATTGCCGGTGAAACCGCACTTCCTTGTTTGGAAGCGACTAAGTGCTTGCAAACCTGTATTGTGCATAACACGTGTAGGGATTCAACTACTTTTATATGGAAATGCCAAACGTGGTCAGCCGCTCCTTCTCTTATTTATGGGCTCCTGGTTTTATGCCATACTTTTAACCATGGTTACCTGTATTTCTGTGGTCTGTGGGAGGAGTGGGAGGAGTGTCTCAGGAAACACTATTTGTATTTGAGCAGCATGTTCATGAACAGCTGGGTTTTGCGGCAACTACTATCACCAGGTTCTTTGGTTTGAGGTTCTTTGGTGTTTGGAATCCTTTGGTGTTTGAGAAAGTGTGATATGGTGATATGGCTGCAACTGCTGCAACTGCTGCAACTGGTGAGTAGGGTTTAAAATTTCGTGCAATTTAATATTATTTTGTCTTCTTTGGAAAATTTCGCGGTATTAAATTTCGTGAAAGTGTGAAAGTTAAATTAAGAGGGTGTGGCATTGGCATTTATCTCGCGTAGTTGAGTTCTATCATCATGGATACATTCTCCATAGCATCGATGAGGCTACCATGTCTATCAGGGTACATGGAACATGGAATGCATTAGTAGGGGAGTGCAAGAGCAGGAACTGCTGTTGTTGTAGGGCATGCTCTCTATTTCTAAGAAGAAGTGGCTCAACAATAACAGCAGAAGATATTCTACAGATCTTCCCCAAGGGGGCCCGTGTATGCTCACTTTTTCTGGACAGCGTCAAAATATTAATAAGGTAAAAGCCCTCATTGCTGAGGTGGTACAGGTAGTAGTAAGAAGGATGCAACAGGTGATATTGATGTGGATATGCCTGCAAAACGGCCAGCCCTATGCAGTGATGTTTGGACAAACCTCGAAAATATTACTTTGTATATGGAAGACAAACAGACAAACAGAAGATCCTTGGAAATGATCTATTAAATGACGATTATATCACAGCACAGAATTTGTTAAAGAGACAGTTCCCTTCACCAGTTGGACATACTGTGTACGATAATTGGGTATGCAACAATTTCTCCACTGCCGTGGTAATCACTGGATTACTGTCAGCACGTTAGGATGTGCTAAAGGTGAAATTAACATTTTTGATTCAATATTCTCTTCACTCGATAAAGATATTCTGAGCAACATTTTCAAAAACAATAGCCTTTGTTTCAAGAACGCTGATGTTCACAAACAGAAAGGACTGTGGTCTTTTTGCCATAGCTTTTGCAACGCATCTTGCTATGCTAATGGTACTAGTCCCACCTGTGTTTCATTTGATCAAAGTTCATTTGATCAAAGTAGTCATCTTGTATCATGCATTAGCCCATTAGCCTATCAATTTATTTCCTATGCTGTAAAATTGTTGATACCATTCCATCCCAGAACATGATATAAACATAAAACTATTTTATTATTATAAGTCCAGAATTTCTAAATGCAATTGATGATGATTTCAGGATGAGATTCGAATCGATTGCCGTTCAATCACACTTAACCTTAAATCAACAGGTTCCTCGGTTCCACTCTCTAGTTGCTTGCAAACGATATCACCACACCACTCCTGAAATTTATACAGAATAAATACATGTTTTTCTTTAAAAATCCATATCTTATGAACCATACATTGAAATCACTCGTAACTATTTCCTACAGGTAGCCCAGACCCCGGGGGTACCATGACATCATCATCGTTACCTAGCAACTGACCACCCCCAACTAATTAGCGATTGTTTACAAACATTCACAATTATGTACAAAACAATATTATACGAAGTTGTACAAATGCTTACCAGATCCAGAAACTTGGTCCAGCTCCTTCAGGCTCCTTATTTTAGCTTGAGGTAGCTTCCTACCTAGCTACGATCCCAGTCACTGTCCTCTCACTCTACAAGGCCATAAGCATCGATATATTATCACTGTCTAGCAGCTCTAGAACCCCACTGAGGTTGTACTACGAAGATCTTGAAGTCATCATCAAACGGTCACTTTTCTTTCGACAGTACTGCACGAAGCGTACCTCGAAGCAAGATGTTGAAAATATCACGTGAAAGAGCAGCTCAATGCGCATGTGCTGGTACCTACAGCGTGCAAAACATATGTCGTCCAAAGCCGGGAAAGGGTTCAATCAAGTGGTTGAAGCCTGTCAGTACAGTTAGCTGGAATGACCACATACAAAATACAATTTCAATTTTCTTCTAACAATCTACTCTACGAACATTGTCAACCAAATGCCCTTTGAATCGGATGATCAGACGCAAGGTTCAATTTAGAACGTGTTTCAGTCACATAAGGAACTATAATCTTTGTTATATAATCAATCAGGCTGTGCAAGTTATGTGCCAATTTTCAGGAAAATAAATCTTCGGAACCTTGGCTGTAGTGGTAGAAACCTTCCAGATAAAGAGCATCCAAACACAGCGGTGATTTGCCTTTTATCACAATTTCGTTCCCAATTAATGCATCTGGGATGTCTTCCATTTTTACTACACACTTCACATCATTGCAAAAGTCGTACATGTACGTTGATATACATGTACGTTGATATCATTATTATTAGCTACTACTATAAAACTACTTGGTGAGCAGCTCTGTGTCTGTGTCGAGTGTATGGAGGGTCCATGTAATTTCCTTCTCCCCTGGACACCATCGACCCATCGACCGGAGAGTAGCATGAAGTCGTGAGTTTGAAGGACTATACTGAAGGACTATACTGCAAGCTTATCAAGCCATTCTATGTAGCACTTAGATACATAATAACCAATGTACTTTGCTCCACAGCAGGGAAAGAGAAAAGTTAGCTTAACTCAATAAAAATTGGAAACAGAGTAAAGACAGAGCTTGTCACTCTCCCAGCTTCTGAGTGAGCTAGAAACAGACACAGAACGATCAACCACAACGATAACCACCCACAACGATCAACCACGAAAATATATGAGAGCGCAAAATATAACGCTGACCTTTTACACAGGGGGGCCTGGTCGTTTCCAATCCTTACAGACAACAGTAGGAGGGATTGGAAACAAAAATGTTTGCGTGAAACACTCAGCGTTATAGGGTGCTACAAAGGATTATTTTTATAGTCAGCAGGCTCATTACCTGCTCACTTTGATTTTTCTAAAAAGTAAAGAGAATCTAGCTTGACTAAGCCACTCAGCCACTAAACAAATAAATGCTATAAAAAAAAGAATAGCTCTTACTATGAACCGTGGTGTGTCTAAAAGTATACTGAAACAGGAGCAAACGTTTATGAACAGTATAGCTTATCCGTCGCCAAGTCAAGCAATGTACTTTGACATAGAGTAATTAACTCAAAAGATAACGCTAGAGTACCTCCCAGCTTTTGAGTGATCGCTAGTGGATAGGAGCAACCACAAAAATATTTGCGAGCGCGAAATATAATGCGGAGTGTTCCTTTAACACAGTGGGGCCTGGTCGTTTCAAATCCGGCTTGCTCGTGTCTTCATGATCAGGCTCGATCACTGCTCATCTTTGGTCACTGCTCATCTTTGGCTCCCTTTGTCAGTCCTGCTGACAACACGCCCAAAGAACTTATCGAGTGAGCTACTTCACGACATCATCCCTGTTTTTATAGCACTAGTTCCTCAAGAACAAGCCAAGACCCTCTGGTTGAGTACCAAATTTACTTGGGTAATAAGACTTCCCTCCAAATTTACTTGGGTAGGTAACATAGCATGATGAGTCACAATGTACCGTGAGCGGCGAGAGTAGAGTGAGGTGGGCCCTACGCAGTGGCAGTGATATGAGGTCTATGAGGTCTTTGAGTATTAACTGTGTATAGGGCATACAATATGGCTGAGCACCTACCCCTCTGACTCGAGCGACCTGAACTAGACAGAGATTGACCCGTAGCCGTCTCTCCATTCGTCCCATTTGTCCTCGGGGAAGCGTTGCCCGTGGTCCCGGTAAAAAGAATAATCAAGTCCTCAAAGATATCTCAGGAGGAGGAAAAAAGAGAGTGACGGGATCCCTGTACCGTACTGAGTTGGGTACAAGCATTTAGCCTTTATGCAGCGGTGGCTACTCGTGCTATAAAACGTGCTATAAAATTACGTATGGCTACTCGTTGATAGCTATAAAACATCTTTAAGAGGGTGAGAGGAATTTCCCACCAAATTTGGTCTGTCTCCGCAGACACACCTATGAGTTGTGAAATGCGAAATGCAGGTTGGTGCGAAATGCAGGTTGGTGGTGTGATCATATCAGGACATGGAGGACATTTTTGTCCCTGCAGGATTTATATTGAGAATGAATTAAAACATTGGAAATACAGAACAATTGTAACCAACCATCTTATTCTGCATCTTGTTAGCTACGTGCTCATACAAAGTTTGTCTAACTGACATAAAAGCTGTCTCTGCCGTTTTGGAAATAAGCATGGGTGATTTTTACTGTACTTTTACCATAGGCTACCACTTCCTAAAAATATTTCTCTAATTACAGGCATGAGGAAACATTTTGTAAGCCTGAACATTTTGTAAGCCTGAGTAATATTGAACAGGATATGACCTAAGGGTACAGCAAATCTAGTTTAAGTTTTTGAAGCTGCGTTTACCTGCCGATTGATTTTTTCTGAGGGAACTAGTATCCAGTGAGCCAGCACGTTTACCTAAGGTGTGAACCAGCTACCAAAGTGTCAACAATAGTACCATGGACCTATGGACCTCTTATCAACAGTTCTATCTCTTTTCTCATCCTCTACCCCCAACCTACACTCATACCTCATCCCAAAGTAAGTAATGGTGTATAGCTAGCTATAATAGCACCATGCATCTGATCTGAATCATGAGCTAGTTAAGCAGATGAGTTATTGCTTAAAATGCTCAACTCCTTTCATACAGCCAAATTCTGTTTGACATCGCCAGTGAGTCCTCAACAAGTCTCAATGAAGGCACTGTTCGTGATTGGCTACTGCAATGTGGAATAACTTCAGACCGACTCGCTACTTTGTTAACCAATAGAGTTAACTATGTAGCCCGAAACTCCACACTGCCTGTGGGAAAGAGGAAGCAAATGTGGGAAATGATAATCTTCGTACACCTCTAAGGGAGGTCCAAGCATCGAGTGATTTGTCTAGGAGGAAGAGGCGAACCGAGCAATATTCTAAGAGGCATGAACGGCGACTCAAGAAGCAGCGGAGTTCAAATGCTCTCACGTTTCTGGGTGATGAAGGTTTTGTGCCAGTAGGCGTCTCTGTTGTGAACAAAGAAGAACAAAGAAGACGGATCACTACTGAGTGAAGAATTTGTGGGAAAATCAGAAGAAGAACTGATACATATGATGCTGTATGTACCACATATCTGGACAAGCATACCATGAGATGGCAGCAATATGTAAACAAAATAATGCCAAGGCACTATAGACTTAAAAAAATAATCAATGAATTGAACTCGTTGTGGAATCTTTCTCTAACGCCAGAGGGAACCTTTGAGGCCAAACATGCTTGGAAATAATGGCGAGAGTTGTAATTACATGTCATACAGGTTACACATTTATGTCAATGCATAATTATTTAGATACATGTCATACACGTTACACATGTTTATTTATGTCAATGCAAATGCATAAGTTATTTATTAGGAAGAGCCTTAGGAAGGGATTTTAAGTTGTCATAAGTCATATACACACGAGTGTTTTTAGTTATTCCTGATACGCTATCGTAGCGTAGTGGTTGGTAAATTCAGGAAGTGGTGGAGGTATTCTTAATTGAGTGTTGATTGACGTTCCTTGTTCTAGTTCTAGAATATCATCGCCTCCCTTTGTGTAATATTTTCAACGTAGGCATAGTTGTTGGAATACATGTCTCATGTCAAAGCCCTCCTCACTTCCTCACTTCGACAAATAAGGAGCGGATTTGTTGTCCCCGATTTTTACGTTCCGAGTTGAATACATATCTCTCCCAACCAAAGCCAAATGTTCTGTACTCTACGTAGTGTTGTTATTATTGCTTCTGGCAGAGTCAATTTGAAGGTTCTTTCTCATGGCCAGTAATGAACACACAGTTGCAGACATACCGAATTTACTCTAATATAACAGTTATAAATATATTCATAGTGTTACGTCATTCATTTCAGTGTCATATCCTGTTTCATGACACAACAGTCATCATAACTATAATTAATAAAGCATCATGTCAAAGAGAGAGAGACCCAGTCAAGGATTCTACACATTTCTCAACTCTCTTAGCTCTGTAGATACTTCAACTTAGCTTTAGCAGAGTCTCAGAACTACCTCCTGGGGTTTTCCAAGTAGAACATATCTTTCATCATATAGAAAAGCCAAGGTATAGAAAAGCCAAGGTATAGTGCAGTCAGTTTGTACATAGATGTATCATGCATGGTTTGTATAAATGTTACAGGTTATGAATATTTCTTATGATATGCATACACGCATGAAACAGAAAGGAACTGAGTATTTAGTCAAGTGGTCAGGCTATCCATTGAGCGAGTCGTCCTGGGTCCCTGTTGAAGATCTTAATCTGCCGTTCAGTAAGTGCAGCAGTGATTCTAACACTTACTATACATTATAATTATTATCTACTCACTCAGATGTTACCTTTATCCACAACCAGGTCGTGGACGAAAATGTGGGCAGGTTCCTGTTGGAAGTTGTACGCAGTTTAAGTGCCAATTTTCTGTACATTTTAAATTAGATGTTTTAGATACTTATTTAGTGGTAAAGGTAGAAGTGTGCCACGTACTAGTAGTAAATCATTTGATTTAACAGATTTTTGTTTAGATTTTTTTGTTGGCAATTGGCATACTGTGTACGATGCTGTGTGGACTTTCCAATCGTGATGAACTCTAAACTTAGGTATGGACCAAGATGTTATGCAAAAGTGAAGTTGTATGTATGTGTTAATTTGTGCAAGAAACGTTGTTGATTAAACGATTAATAATAAATTTTTATTGGGAAGGTCAACACACACACAGGTTTTACAGCTAACCATCACAGGTATATAGACCTATATTATATGCCACAAAGTGCCTAAATTATTAATTATTCAACCATAACATATAGAGACTGGATCAACACGCGAGGTCCGACTCATAGCTAATCCTTATGTGTCTCTACAATATTATAGTTGACATGGACAATTAACCTATATGCTCAAATAATACACAATTATATCAACACATACAATTACTTCACTACAAGCATGCATGCCGGTAACAGATATTAGTCTAATCAAGTTGTTCAATAATTTCCAAAATGCAAGGCCGACTACAACTATGGTACTGAAGACATTGCTTGATTAATACACTGACTTGATAGTAGCATCCTCTTAAATATTCTTCCTAGAGAAAACATATCACTGCTGATGCTTTGTTTAACTAGACCATCTCTGAGGTCTGGAGCTATCTGGGTATGGTTTACTTTGTGTTCAGCTCATTCAAGTGGTAGGAACGAGCAGCAGAAACAAAACACGCTTTCCCAAAATCAACTATGTATGGCCCAAGACAATGTTGTCATGTTTCAAATCATTATGTAAAATCTTTTTAGAATGAATATATTCCAAAGCTTTTGCGAGGCAAAGTAAGCAATCGATCACTATGTAAGACATAACCAGCGCTCTCATGTTGATACTAATCCCAAAACAATGTGGGGTAAAGTCACCTGTATTTAACGAAGTCAAGATACTAGTGATTGCATTAATGGATGTAACCGAATCAAATTTTTTGACACAAACATCAAAGCGATTCTTGAACACCATACGTGTACACGACCCAAAACGACCACTGCCGATACAAATGTCAGCTGTTGTAGGATTCTTTAAAGTGACCAATATATGAATGCGGAAAATATATGAATGCGGAAAAACTTCCAGACCGGTTTGGGAGAAATTGAGTGACTAATGGATGCTAGTACTGGATTGGTCGACTTAATTTTACAAGAACTGGTACTAGCTAGTTTCACTGCTTCACTCTTATTGATCTTCCTGCGATAAAAGAACACATAATTACACATATATAGCGTAAGTTAGTTCACCTCTATTTAAGGCAACCCTCTAAATAAGCGACACTTGCCCATAATTATAGCACTATTAATTAATTTTGTGTGTGTACATTAAAACTGCATGTTGTACTTTTGCAAAACGTTCTTATTTAAACGTTATTATTTAAAAGTGTCGTTTTAAATCGGGTACCTGCGATACTCCAGGGCCTTTCCTCGCAACTCTTGATACCGTTTCTCAGCTGATCTGTTTAGGTCTTTCTGTATCTTCAATTCTCTCTCCACTCTCAGTGCCTTTGACCTAGACTTAGATGATAATGAGCTCTGCTGATCAGTCATTTAAGCTGCCATAGAGGTACTAGGCACCGCCAAAAGCAAGGCCAAAGGTGATCTGAGCTCTGTGGTCAATAAAGCGTGGGTGTATGAATAGCTCGCCCAGCCCAGCCCACGTTAATTTTAATTGAAAATAATTGCAAAGTTGACCGGCATGGCTGTCTCCAAACAACTTCTCCAGGAAGACCCAGATCACAACCTCAAGTTGACATAGAGAACCTGTCAGTAACCATTGGTTCCAGTACCACAGACAATATGAAATTTGAAGATTTTAGCGCTGGAGAATGTGATGTGCTCTTTACACTTGTGTGCTCTTTACACTAAACCGTCTGCTATACCACTGGCATAAAAATCAAAATGAGCAATTATCAATTATTTACGGAGCTAGCAAAATTGAGGGTGGTACATCTAGGCTAGCCATAGGTACAGGCAACACTGAACAACGGATCACGGTAGGAGCTAGCAAGCTAATGGGGAGTGTTCGTAGGGCTAGAGGAGGACGCCAGAGGGAGAGATTGTTGAATGGCAAAAGTAACGAGGCAGAATCGTTTCATGCAATGACTAAAACTACCGGAGAATTAGAAGACAAAATTTTCGAGAAGAGCCAGGAAACTCAGCAATTAAAAGAACAACTAAGGGAAAAAGACGAAGAAATTGCGACACTTCTGGAGGAGATGGAAATGGAACTTTCATACCCTGACCAACCATCAAACTTCGAAAATAAAGGGAAAAAGATACATGATGTGTCACCTCCAACAAGCCCTCTGGTTTTGTGAGACATTTGGATTAACACCAGACTTTATAAACTTAAAGAAAACTGCCACTGGTTCGCCTGTGAAAATGGCGCTCAGCACACCTACATGTACTACTATTACTACTTCTTTGACCACAGAAGAAGTCCAAATTTTACCGATTATTCTATTCTCCAATTCCCAAGCTATAGCCTATTATTCTCAGTGATTTAGCCCATTATTCTCATAAAAAAAATTCATTATTCTTCATTAAAATCACAATAAAAATCATCTTTTGATAAAATAATTGCAACACAAGGAAGTCTCTAGATAATGATATAATAATGTACATAGTCCTGGAAGAGTATTATCTTGCTGATATGTCTCTACTTGTTGGAACTGGAATTGGCTTCAGTAGGTTCAGTAATCTAATCTCTTCAGATTCCATATAAAGTACTAGTAGTCTACTATACTGTCTATGGTCTGTCTTTACCGGTAAGGCTAGCTAGCTGCAGTCTAGCCCAGAGTACAATAACAATGGTAATTGTGCTTTATTTAGAATGCTAGCCACGTGGCATAATTATTCCCACCCACTCTACCGTTTATTCCCGCATAATTCCTAATGCTCCAAGCTACCTATTATTCTCAATCGCCGCATCCCTACATACGCATCCCTACATACTAGACAGATTTGCAGTCAGTGATGAAGCTTACCACGAATTAAGTTCTTCATTGGACCTACCACCTTTACATCACCTTTACATCATATTAAACGAAAACGATTAGCTCTAAACAGCACAGTTGAAATTCAAAGGTTAGCTGGAATACGGCTTAATACATCAAGGGGCTTATTGCCCAGTGACGGGAAAAATTTAAGAATGAGTCACAAAAATGGTAATTATAAACATTCAAGAATTGACTTATCAATTTTTACACAGGTATCTGCCGGTAAAATAGTTGCCAGTCCAATTGGTGATGGTGCTCGTCTCACTAAATCCTCGGGAGTCATCTTATTGTCTTTCTCCTTTCCGGGCTTGCATGAGAACGGTTCTCTCTGGACATGGTATTTTCCATAATTAATGTTGTATACTAAATATATTTACCTTGTTCAAAAATTAGGAAACCACACATTTGCTGGGCTGAAGGCAGGAGAGTCATACGAGAACATTTGCACTGGATTTTCCGAAGTATTCCTCGAATTAAATTCCCTCATAGAAAATCCGGCAGGTGGGACACAGTACAATTTGGAGTTCCTTCTCGGAGGTGACTATCATAATAATTATATGAAGCTCACATGCATGATTGACAGTTTCTATTACTTATGATGGGGATAAATCAAGCTACTTCCAATCACTCCTGTATTTGGTGTAATGTCGTATTTGGTGTAATGTCGACAGGTATGTGAGAACAAAGTAGTGTTAAATACACTTAGCTTATCTCTTTCACAGGTGGAATATTGCCGTTGACATAGATACTTACACATCAACCACTCAGCAAGCAAGCACGCACCCACGCACCCTCGATAAAATTAAAAACTGTGCTAAACTTCCCAAAAACAAACCTACGAGCGAACGATTGGGTGTTCAGCATACTCCAATACTAAATATTGAACCAGACCACACGTAGTTCCAGACGAACTACATCTAACTTTAGCAGATGTACTGATACGAAATCTTATTAATCACGTAGTAACTAGTATCCGCAAACAACGTAAAGGAACAGACTATACACGAACATACCTTAATAAAGAACATACCTTAATAAAATAGAAAGAGCAGCATCAGAAAGAGCAGCATCAGAATTTGGAATAACATTTTGAATTTGGGAAGCAAAAGGGGCGGATGGCAAACCCTCGGGCAAGTTTGAATGGACTTCAATCAGAGGGAACGATGTATTGATTCTCCTCCAGTGCCTTCCTGCCAAGTTTGCTGAGTTTGCTGTGGAGGAAATTCAAGGGAAAATGGCAAGAGTAATGGCAAGAGTATGGATTGTAAGGGATCGCATGTAAAATTACAAATATAATTCATCCTTTCTATTTTCACAGGAGTTTTACCAACTCTACCGAACAAGTGATGGTGGTAGTTGATGGTAGTAACTGTTGTAATCATTCGTGAGTTTATACTGGTACAGGTACAGACTGTTTATAGTAACCTACACGACTGCAGAAAGGAAGAGGCTCAAGCATCCAAGATGCAGTGGTGAGAGTTGAGTTGTTACGGGTGTGGCTCATGGGGGCCGAAAGCATCCACAACTGGGAGGGGAGGGGCACAAATTCTGCATGAGTGACAGTGTGGAGAAGCTTCATTTTATAAATGTTGCTCCACCAGTCATAAAAAAAAGATGTTTATAAACAAAAAGATCAGATCATTTTCTGATAAAAAATTGTAACCAATTTTTGTTTTAGACATAAACACAGAATAGACATAAACACACATGGGTTATATACCACACAAATATTATATACCACACAAACCTACTACCCGACAATCACGATTGAAATATGGTCGGCTCACAGTGATGCGTAGTGTGCATACATGCTGTGCTCACTTTGACAGCAAGTGTGGGTGCACAAACTTTGACCTCTTGACCAGACCAGAAGAAATGTCTTTGGTGACGCGAGAAACTCCAGTCAAGCTTCATCAAGCACCACTCTACTAGTAAAGACTAGTAAAGACAGGTGGACAGGTAGGAACAAAATTAGGAACAAAATTATAATAATAATAAGTATGCCATGCCACAAGTGAGAAGGAAGAGACTGGTGGAGGAGAGAGTGCTTTCAGGTGCAGTTTTCTGTTACAGATGCTACAGATGCAGTCAGTCCTGATGAGGTACAATGTAATTAATGCATGACCTTATTTCTTTTTCTTCGAAGAATGCTGGGACCCAACATTAAAATTGAGCAGAGGCAGATTCGTATCCTTAATCGCCCGCCCTTAATCGCCCGCCCTGTCATCTTCCTCTTCCCACCCCAATCTCGATCGATGACATAGACATCCCTCTACGTCAGCGCCACTTGTCCTGTGCCATTGATGAAGCCATGTACCAAAACCTCTTGGACACCTCACCTTCAACCAGGGCTCGTGCTTTGGCAAACTCGTCTGCTCTACCCATGCCATCAGATATGCTTGGCCAGGACAAGGAAGCTGCTTGAGGCTCGGTATCCCTCTCCACAGTGCCTGCCCAGCATGTCGCACCTCCGCTGACGAGTATGGTGACCATCAAGTGGCGGAAATGGAGACAATCACCCGCCGAGGTCAGAGATGTCATTTTCTCAGCCGCTCAATCTGCAGCTCTCGGAGGTTTAATCCCCGCTGACCCAACGGATATTCACCCATCTGCCGTACTTCTCTAAGAAAGCCCAAAAAAACGGCAGAGAATACAACCCGAAAAAAGCGATAGCTACCTGGAAACACTATACCGTTAGTAACTGTTCCTTGCTCCCCTCGAAATCGCCAAGGAGGTTGGCCGTTGGGTAGACCCAAGAACCACTGGCCATCATTGACCACTGGCCATCATTGACCACTGGCCATCATTGTCCACATAAAATCCATATCTCCATTCTCAACAACGTCTTCGATTGCCCCATCTGCATTGAGATTGTGGAGAAACCATTGTGTGTGGTGATGTGGTGATTGCTTGTGTCAGTGGCTGAAGATCTCTTAGTGTGTTTCCTGCCCATGCTGCTTCTCCTCACATCACCTGGATGATTACAGTACCATATCAGTATGGAAGTGACATGCAATCTCTGCACACAGCTAATTTTAACAAGTACCTACCGAATTCGACCCGAAAAGCTACAGTCAAAGCTGAAAGCTCGCAGCTTGCAGAGTCCAAGTAAGCTCCCCACGAGTCCCCATTGGAAAAGCTACTCTGCGACGGCAAAGAGTGAGCGCAACGAGTCACAGTCATGTTAGTATACAATGCAGTATGTTGAGGTCAAAGGTCAAGATAGCGTCAGAGAAAACAATGAGGGTTGCAGCAAAAGTTGACAAAGCTTGCTCTTCTCTTCAAAAGACATCCAACATTCACCCCATCTCCTACACTTGGCAGAAAATCTCAGACATGCTAACCTTCAATGATGACTCAGATGACCCTTGGGGGAGGTGGTAGCTTTAAGATGTCCTCACCTGTTAACACATGTGTCTTTGACTTAAAACTAGGGTTAAACCATGGTCATACATCAACATAGGAAGTTAAAAACTCACTTTTATTACGGGAAAGAAGTTCGGGTGTTCGGTTCCTTTGCCACATATTCGGGTTGTCTGGTGCCTCAGGTATGACTTACACTACTGGGCTGTCTGAATACTTGCAAAGAAGCTCCAAGAAAAGTTGCCTCAACCAGTCACGACTTTCACCTGTTATGAAAGTAGCAGAAAACATATCCTATGACTTTATACCACAGTGCAGTAATCCTGAGCCGCTTCTCAATGAACTTTGTGAAAAACTTGAAGAATGTGATGACTACGAATACCTGCCAGTAGAAAACTTCTTGCCAACAACATCAACCAACAACATCAAGCGGGAAGTACAACTACCTTAAAACATGGAAAGACCCGCTGCGTATGTTTTTCATTGCTTGTTCTTAAGAGCTATACTTATTCAAGAGCTATACGTATTCACGACATTTAATTAGGTGATGCATCTGCTGCTTCAACTCTTGATGAAAAGGTTATTAATGACAGAGTGCAGTTATTTCTCGACATGGAGGACCCTGATGTTGTTCTTGATTTGAGGGCACTTAATAGCGACCAGAAGACCACATTTTGGGATGAAACTGAGAAGTATCTCCGCGAAGATGTTGGCCTGGCTGCAGAAGAACGAAGGCACTCTGATGTCACTCACATGGCAAGAGTTATATCTGTGAGGGATCTGCTAGAGCAAGTCTCCACTCGTTGTCCTCCAGGTATGGCGTGTGTTTTAATTTAACATGCACGTGCATTTACATTGTTACATTGTTATTTTAATATTTTGCAGGCACTAAAATTCAGGGCCGGCGGAACCGGTCAGGTTGGTCAGGTTGGTCAGGTTGGTCAGGCCAAAACCTGACCACTTTTCTCGCGTTCATTTATTTATTTGGTAACAGTCCTTTAAGTGAAAGTGTCTGTAAATTCTCTATCGGGCAATAAAATGCCTAGCAACTATATACCAATAGAATGCCCAGGAATAAAATGGTGCAACATGTGTTGCCATAACAACCACGATTATTACGCTCACCCGTTTTATCATTTTAAATGCTCGGCCAGCGGTGAGATAAAATCCAAAATTTTTTTTTATGTCGGCTTGACTAAGCTTGATTTTCACATCAGTAACAGTGCTAACAGTGCTAAGATAATAATTATTACTATATCGGTTAACGATCTATGAAATTTACAAGCTCACATAAAGACTGTTCATTACTGCTACTTCTATTTTAGCTATACTATACTCACTACTGATATTCTAGCTATACTATACTACTTGCCAGAGTCACACAGTGAGCCCTCTCCTGGTCTTTCACAGTCCTGGTCCATAGCGCTAGTGTAAAGATGTGACACTAACTAGAACACTAACAATTGATGTACTATTATATCCATGAATGATTTGTGTGGGTGTATGCATTGCCTTACTAATTATGTCATTTAACCATGCGTCATGTTGGCGCATGGCAGTTATTAATGAGTTCTTGCTCGTGCAATATAAGACAGCAGTGGAGGTCCTGCCGAGACAATCCATTGTGATCGGGACCTAACGTTCACAAGACTAGTGAGAGAAACTTTAGAAAACCTCCACTAAACTTTACTGTCGTCGAGCTGTGCTGAGCTGTGCTGAGAAGTGATGTCGGGACACGAGGAGGGGATGCTGACTCCTGCCGTGGAGCAAGTCGTGGTAGAGCTACCCGAGGACTTCTCCTGGGCAAGACCCCTATCGCTGACTTCAAGGAAGATGACTGGACCCCTAGTCAAGGCCATCGCTACTGCCGTAGGACTGCCCGACACCGGTTCCAAGGACGAGACTCTCGTGATGGTTGAGGGCAGACTCCAAGAGAAGGGCTATGATTCCCGTAATGTACAGGTCTCTATAACCGATTCTGAGGGAGACTCAAGTGTGCTGTGCTTGCAGTTGATTGCTGCACAAGGTATATTTCTGCAGGTGGGCCTGAAGAAGGTCGAAGAAATGGGAACTGAGGAGTCTGATGAGTTTGAGACCGAGGGGAGTGACCTTGGAGATGGGGCGGAGCGAGAGCAAGACCCGGCTGTGTTGCTGGCCCAAGAGCTAGAGCTATCTAAAGAAGAGGTTTCTCGGTTGACCGAGACTGTAGATAGCCTAAATGATAATGTTGTGAGATTGAATGTTCGTGTAAATGAATTGTGGCAAACCAATTGTGGCAAACCAATTGTTCGTTTGCAAGGGAGTTTTAAACTGCAGTAGCGGAAAAAGATGACGAAATCCTTGAGCTCAAGCGTAAACTCGCAGCCGCACAATCCGCTCGAACCCCGCTACGACCAGAATCGGTAATTTCAACTCCAGAATCTTTAATTTCAACTCCCACTTCACTGTACCAGACTCCCTGAGACCACTGAGACCAGTACCTAGACGAGGCAAAGCGCCTCCTGTTGATTCATTCTCAGGCGAGGATGAGATTTGAGGACTGGCTACCTACTTTAGTCCGGGCCTCGACGTGGAATGGCTGGAGAGAAGATGATACGCTCATCCAGCTAGCAGGGCACCTTCGAGGGCGTGCTCTGCAAGAATGGAACCTCGTACCAGTTCGTGAGAGAGGCTCGTATGAGGGGGCAGTGAGTGCCCTACAAGAGAGGCTAGATCCTGGAGGAAGGCTATTAGCAGTCCAGGACTTCCGTCACGCTGCCCAGGACGGAGAACCAGTAGCAGACTTCCTCCGTAGGTTAGAACGCTGTTTCCAGGTAGCCTACGGACGAGACGGATTAGGAGAAGAGACTAGAACCACCTTGTTATACAGCCAGATGCAGGAAGGACTTAGGCTAGAACTAATGAGGTCAGCAGCTGTTTCAGGGGCGGGCTCCTATCAGGCTTTGTGTCTAGCCTCCAAGAATGAGGAACGTCGCCTAGCTGAGCTCACCAAACGCCTACAGTACAGGAAGGCAGCCACGCCTTCAGCCCCACCCTATTCCAGTACTACTGCTCTAGATCCTAACAGGAAAATCCCAGGAAAACAATGGAGAGGTTGGGCATTTTGCTAATGAACTCCCAAGTCTGAAAGTAGGGGCAAATCCCAGAACAAATATTCCGGTCGCAGTACCAAGCGAGTCTCTAGCCAAGAAACCCCTAGCCAGCCTCCAGAGGACACAAGTGACCCGCTAGAATACCTCCTGTCCGGCAGTAAAGATGAGGATGAAGACCGAGTGAACACTATACAGCTAGAAGATTCCGGCAGTGTCCCCAAGTGCGTACCTCTATTAGTGCAGGGAGTCCCAGTCACTGGTCTGATTGACACTGGTGCCGACCTATCCATAATGGGGGGAGAGTTGTTTAAAACTGTGGCTGTAGCTGCTAAACTCCGGAAGAAAGACCTGCACAAGGCTGATAAGACTCCCAAAACATACGATGGGAAAACCTTCAAACTCCATGGCCGCCTAGACCTGGCTATAGAGTTCGATAGTAAGATCCTGACTACCCCCGTGTACTTGAAGATGGACTCCCCAGAAGGGGTATGTAGACAGCTGGGCATCGTACAGTACCATTAAGATGTACGCCCAGTTAGTAAGGGTCGTGAGGTGACCGTGGCTTTAGTTAAGAGCATTAATCTCCTGCCCCATCAGAGCTCAAGTCCAGTGCACTCAGCAGATGACAACCTGCCTCGTTGAGGAAGCCCCAGGACTAGAGAAATTGACTGGTGTACAGTGTGAAGCGACCCTAGTGCAATCCGATGATGGAGGGTTGGCGAATGTAGTGTTATCGAACACAAATGGCTACTCGTGTTGTGTGAGAGCTGGTCAAGCCGTAGGAGTAACCCTAGTCGAGCCTGCCTCTGACGATGTCCAATTGCCCCTAGTCGACCCAGCTACAGACGATCCAGCTAATGTGTATGTCGTCATGTCACAATCGGAGAGAGGCCAATTACTCAAAGAATCTGTTGGTAAACCTTCGCTTCTTAGTGTGGAGCAGGCTGGCAAGCTACACGAGTTGTTGGATGAGTTTCACCTGGCCTTCAGTCTAGAAACTGACCTTGTTGAAATGGAAATCCACACCGGTTGCATTTCCTGCAAGGCAAATGCCACTCACCGTTCGCCAGGGAGTTATCCAGCCATCCCAGAGCCCATGGGCCAGCCCGATCGTGATGGTACGCAAGAAAGACGGCTCACACCGCTTTTGTGTGGATTACAGGCAGTTGAACACGGTAACGAAATTGGACACATTCCCATTGCCCCGAGTAGACGACCTACTCGACCAGCCAGGGGACGCACGGTTCTTTACTACCCTCGATTTGGCAAGTGGTTACTGGCAAATCCGTGTCGCCCCAGGATCTCAAGAGAAGACGGCATTCGTTGTTCCCCATGGCCTGTATGAGTTTCGTGTCATGCCATTTGGCCTGTCTAATGCCCCAGCGGTATTCCAACGGTTGAGACTCAACCCTGAGGATGGACAAGCCTTTGTCTCTGTATACATCGATGATATTCTTATCTATTCGAGGAGTCTAGAAGAGCACATTACCCACCTTCGATTGGTGCTCGAGAGGATTAAGGATGCGGGACTGAAACTCAAACTATCTAAGTGTGCGTTCGTTCGCCAAGAAGTCGAGTACTTAGGCCATGTTCTTACCCCTGAAGGCCTAAAGACCAACCCCAAACTCGTCGAGAGTGTGGCTGACTTCCCTACTCCTCGAGACCTGAAAGAGCTTCGACAGTTTTTGGGACTGTGTTCCTATTATAGGAGGTTCATAAATCGATTCTCAACAATCGAACAACCTCTACACCAACTCACCAGGAAAGATATTGCGTTTACCTGGTCAGAAGAATGTCAGACGTCTTTCACAACTCTCAAGCAGCACCTCACAATTACACCGGTGTTAGCTTTCCCAGCTCTTGACAAAGCGTTTGTGGTGGAGACAGGTTTGTGGTGGAGACAGATGCAAGCATCAAAGGCCTAGGAGCTGTCCTATCTCAACTTCAGGACGATGGACTGTGCCACCCAGTGGCCTATGCAAGTCGCTCTCTAACAGCAGCAGAACGTACTAGAGACTCTAGCAGTCGTTTGGGCACTCGCTCACTACCACAGCCACCGTGTACACGGACCACTCAGCAGTGAAGGCCGTCCTCCTTACACCAAATCCAAGTGGGAAGCACGCTCGGTGGTGGACCAAGGTATACGGCTCTGGCATCCGGGACTTGAAAATTGTGCAGGCAAGCTAATGCCGACTCTGTCGCGTAGCCCGGTATCTCAAGCACCACAAGAAGGCATCGGTGAAGCAGAGTGTCAAGTTGCGGCGATTTCCTCTCGGTCAGTCAATGTGCGTGACATTTCTTCCTTGTTACAGTCGGAGTTGTCTTCACCCAAACAGACTATCTCCTTCCTGGAAGAGCAGATGAAAGACCCGTGGCTACAGAAGCTTTTCCGATACCTTGATGATGGTAACCTACCTGTGGACGACATCGAGGCAAGGAGAGTTCTACTGCAGAGCTCTCTCTTCACCGTGTACAATGGTATGCTACAGTACACTGATAGTAAGAAGACTCGACTGAGAGTAGTGGTACCAGCTCACCTTGTGCGCAGTGTGATCGATCTGTGCCATCGATCCCCATGTGGCGGGCACTTCTCGGCTGCTAGGACTCACAAAGTTCTCTCTACCAAGTGGTGGTGGGAGAAGATGTACAGCACGACTGAACGAACTGTGAGAGCATGCCCAGAGTGTGCAATTGTCTCGGGGACTGGACGACATCGACCTCCACCTCTCGTCCCAATCCCAGTGAAACGACCCTTTCAGATAGTGGGAGTTGACGTGATGGATTTGCCGATAACCACCCAAGGCAACAAACATGTAGTTGTCTTCCAGGACTACCTAACGAAGTGGCCTATGGTTTACCCTCTCCCAGACCAAAAGGCCTACCGAATAGCCAGACTCTTGGTGGATGAGATCATCCCGTTCTATGGTGTACCTGAGAATCTCCTGTCAGACAGAGGAACTAACCTGTTGTCGTCTCTCATGAAAGACCTCTGTCAGATGCTAGGTATTAAGAAGCTGAACACTACAGCCTATCACCCGGCCTGTGATGGAATGGTCGAGCACTTCAATAGAACACTCAAAGCAATGCTTCGTAAGCACGCTGCACGATTTGGTGGACAGTGGGACCGTTTTCTTCCTGGAGTGTTATATGCCTACCGAAATACACCGCACGAGAGTACTGGAGAGAACCCCTCTTTTCTGCTGTTTGGGACTGACCTTCGTTCACCCACTGAAGCGTCCTACTTGCCTCCTAGTGAACTGGAGTGGACAGTGCCTGAAGACTACAGGGAGAAAGTGGTGACCACGCTCTCTTCTGCCCGATCTTTGGCGGTGGAATCCATCAAGAAGGCTCAGTCCACCTACAAACACTATTACGATATCAAGACGGAGCAACAGAATCTGAAAGTGGGAGACTTGATGCTAGTTCGTTTCCCACACGAGGAACAGGGAAAATTGCGAAAGCTCTCTAGGCCGTGGCACGGGCCGTACCGTGTGGTTTCTCGGGACGACCCCGACGTAACCGTGGTCAAGATGTATTTCCCTCAGGAGCCGGCTATCCAAATACACCAGACCCGAGTATGTCCCTGTCCAGTGGGATTTCCACCTGGGTATTATTGGTACGGTCGAAAACAACACTCCTCAGGCCCACCGAGTTGGGTAGAGGACGTGCTCGAGAGATGTCTACCGGCCGAACCGGAGGCTGAACTCACTGACAGCACGGAGCAACCCGGGCTGGAGTCAACCGATGAATTGAATGAAGAATTGAATGAAGAAGTGGAAACGGTGAAGAAGTGGAAACGGACGTACTCGAGCCGAATTGTGATACTATTGACCCAGATTCATGGGCATCCGACTCCGAAGTGGACAGCGAACGATCCACGACGCTAGTAGTAGCACCCCCACCTGAAATGGAAGGTGCTGAACGTAATGTGAAATCTAAGTACTCTTTATGAAGTAGAGTGAAGCCCCCTGAGAGGTTATGTCGCCTATCGCTCGAGTCGAGCTCTAATTAAGGAGGGGGTGATGTAAAGATGTGACACTAACTAGAACACTAACAATTGATGTACTATTATATCCATGAATGATTTGTGTGGGTGTATGCATGCCTTACTAATTATGTCATTTAACCATGCGTCATGTTGGCGCATGGCAGTTATTATTAATGAGTTCTTCGTGCAATATAAGACAGTTTTACACTAGCGTCTAGGTGTCTAGGTCCATGTCATGCGTCCCAGACAGTTCATCAGCGTCTGGCATAAAGCTGGTAGCGGTATCCCTCTCCTTCATAGGCACTGTCATCACCAGAGGAGACATCGCCATTGCTGTCCTCAAGCTGTTCAAGCACAAGTATTTATTATATTATTTATATTTCTTACGTATTTTTCCTTTGTGTACTTTGTCCGATTTTATCACTTGCGTAATACTGATAAATATACGAATTATTTCGCGCATGCGCATACAAGGTATACCAGGCCGCTGTAAAGCGGACTTGAGTCGAGGCTATAGTGCAGTTAGCCACAAATGCCCATTCTAGTGGCTTTTTTTATTGTTTAATATCTCCATGGTGTTTTATCCTAGACTGTCCAAACTTTGTTGAACTTAAAGGGGGTGGACTGGGCTACATTTTTTATAGCTTCAAATTTGATTTTTTTTGGTTCACCTTTAACCTTAGAGCTAATATTGTATTTTGTTTAAAAGTGATTTAACTCCAGCCCTGTGTGGTTTCACAAGTCCATATTTGGTATGCAAGGTTTACATTCCATTGCAAACCATACTAGGTCACATTAAGTAAGAAGTAGATTCAATAAGTAGATTATTATTTTATTATGGCACCGTTGCAGGAATTGTTTCAACTTTATAAAAATTAATGCAATCATGTTAGTATTCATGTTAGTATTATGAAACAGTGCACAAAACAGTACAATAAACTAAGTTAGGTCATTAGAAAGTTCTAGGACAAATTGTCGTGGTCACTCGTGTATTCCAATACGCCTGTGTGACTTCACCGCAGTTTTATACTTTTTAAGTTTCTCATCCAGCTCCTTTCCAGGCACAAGTCCTTCTAGATAGCCAAACATGTAGTGTCTAACTTTCCTACAATGGTTTTGAATGTTTTCGTTCGTGATCGATTCGTATGAATTAGGTATGTTTACTCGTAAAGATTGAATGGAATAATTACAGTGTGCTCTTGTATATCGCTTCATCTGTGCCCATACAACGTTCAATAGGATTTAATTCTGGGTGAAACTTTGGCAGGAATGTGGGTATATGTGGGTATATGGCCTTTGTGTGCCTTTGTGTATCAACGTTTTTTCGATCTCACACTTCTCGAATTTGAAATCGATGTGTTGAGACAGAACAGACTGCATCCACTCTTTATTTCGACCGTCAGTTGAAATACCTCTCTCTTCCAGAACACGCTTCAATCCTTTGGCAACTTTCTGACCATTTACTACAGTGTACATTCTTTGTTCTTTGCCATTGTAGCTTGTATCTCTTAAGATCCTCTGCTTACCACCGGGAAATACATTCATACGATTAACGTGTAACGCATCGTCAGCCATGGCGTTGTGGCAGCTACTGTTGTCGAAGATCCAACAAAGCCTCCATTCTTGATCTTTGGGGTACTTTATCTCTGCTATTTTAATAGCTCGGTGCATATGTGCCACAAATCTTTTTAAGTTCCAGTACCCTTCCTTATTTTCTCCGTATTCTAAAAAGTCTCTTGCATATTTCTTTGCATCAGGATTAGACTGTTTTGCTTGATCATATTCTTCGTCTGTTAGTGCCAAAAACCCGTTGTGATTGTCAATAAAATCTGATAGCATTATGCCAGCACCTTTACTCTTACTTTTCATTATTTTCTCGCCCTTTAGACCCCATTTCAATATTTGGTCATCGTTTGAGTGAAATGTAGTTTCGTCATGAAAAATGAACACAGTTTTAGATCGACGATCTTCTGTTGGAGGTTCAATATCTACAGGGATTGCTTTAATTGCGTCAGGTGTGGGTCCATTGGTGAAGCTAACATACCCCAACTTGACCATTCTTCTCAAGTACTCGGTGCGGGCTTTGACGACATCTACCCTTTCGTGACCATCGATAAAAACTCCCTTTCGTGGCGTAATCACTTCAAAACCAAGTGTCAACAACCATTTTCGGCAGGTACTTACCCCAACTTTTCGAGGGAAGCCTGGTTCTAGAGTAAGGCTCGGTAGAAGAGTTGTATTTACCCACGTACAACAAAAATCGAACGTAGTCGTATTCGGTTTACCCTTAATGGAAGAATTATTGCGTACATATTGTGTTGCCATCTTGTTTAGATTCTCATTGTGCCAAAGTACACCCTTCCTTTCGTATCTTCCCTGTTTACTTTGAGGTAAAACTCCTTTGTTACGTAATACACCAGTCCTCTATCGCCTAACAGTCTTATCATTTTTTCCAACAAAACTAGCAGCAAGCTGAGCAGATTCTGTCGCTTTCATGCCATGATGTTTGGCAGAAAAATGGCACAGAAGAACAGCCAGAGACTTTTTTTAATCGTTGTCAAGCGTCACCATCCATTCAAGACAAAAATCTTCTAGAATCTCCTCCTGCGATCACACATCTGGCTCTTCGTTGTCACTAGATTCAGGCTCTGTATCATCAGGCTCTGTATCATCTCCAGATTCTTCAGAAACTGGTGTTAGGGGAGAAACAGGGGGAAGACTGGGAGGTGTAGGCACAGTTTCGTCTGCTTGTGACTGCGACTGCGACTGCGAGAGAGTTGAGGTAGCACCACCAATTGCGGATAATCTTCTCTGTTTTTGAACTCCTACAGCTCGAGCTGCACTTGCTTGTAATCTTCTCTTGCTTTTCTTTGGCATATTTAGCTTCTACAATCACTGCTAGGGCCTCTACAGACACAGTTAGAGATCACAACAGAAAAACATAAAATGCGTTTCCACGGTAACATCAAAAAACGCGTCATCGATGACATCACTGGCCACATAATTTTGTATATTTTTGTGGGCAAGTTAATATCTCAACAATGCTTCACTTCTATGAGCTAAAATTTTTTTTAGTGTATTGTTATGCAAAAGTACACATACTAACATAATATCAGACAGATATAACCAGTACTTTTTGCTACACAGTTTTGGACATTGATGGTTAACTGCACTATAGTAACTATGTTGCTTTAATTTAAATTTATATAGATCTCTGTTGGTATCATGACGAAAAATTGGGTCACGGCAAAACTTATGAAAATAAATTTTGATCGAGAAGAACGGTACGAGAAGATCATTGAAAAGTGCAAAAGAATTGTAAATGCTAGTAGGCAATTCTATCTTGCTGATGGCTCTGGAACCTGTATTGAGCAACCTCAAAGTCAATTTGAGGCAACAAGAGGTGCTTCCTTGGACATTAGAAAATTATCTAAAGGTGTCCAATTTGAAGTTTGCATCAAGACATTAGATGACACAGGTGTGTGTGTGTAGTGTGTGCCAATTATTTTCCTGCAGGTGTCAGTGACCCTCCCTCCGCCTGGATATTTTAGTGTTAAATTTGTCTCAAAGACGCTGAGCAGGTACTCCGGTCTCTATTCCTTTCGAACAGGAATATCGCAGGTGGATTTACTTTGTAATTTCCTTGATACTGAAAAGGATGACGAAATGGATGTAATGATGAGGTTCGTCGTCCTCCGGGTACCAGGTTTTAGAGCACAACCCACTGAGCTATGGCTTTTCGATTAGTGAAGGTATATGTTTGTAAACTTTGTTTCCTTGTGATTATTATTGTGCGGCATCTAGGTGACACTGTGGAAACCTTTGTTGAGGCATATGGGTCACCTACTGAAGGTGTAGTGTAGTGTATGTGTGCCATTAATTTTTGGTTTCCACTGCAGCAGCTTGGATGTGTGTGTTAAGTGTTTTGCCTCTCAAGAGGATGGGAGGGTGGTGCTTGCTGTTATGGCCATGAATGGGTACCACAGCACTGCTTCGTACCAATGGCTGCACAATAAGACACTACTTAAGCACAACAAAACACCACTCCTATATACATCTAGGACGGACACAATTACATCTTCATTGAACAGAAGGACAGCTAAGACAGCTAAGTTAGCAGAAAGTGGTTTTGCTTGCATGAATCCATATAGTGCTATTAAAACTTTCGTTTTGATTCTGGGTGGCACCCAAGGTGCACCTTTCAAGCAGATCCCTGTGAGCCAGGCGTTGATAAACAGGCTTGATATACTTTGCCGGAATTAACGGTGGGTGTTTGTGTTTTGGCATCGGCTCATTGCTGTATTTAGCTACCATAAACTTGCACCAGCTAGGGTTGTCTGGAGGTTTATATTTAGGGCATTTTCGTGTGAACTGAATACGTATCTGTTGACATAGAATGTAAAAAAGAGGCATCAATATCATTCATCATGCCGTCAATGCTGCCTGTATTATTGCGGATGGCACCACCGTAGTATACATTGAGTGCCTTTATAGAATTGTCAGTCAGTCTCCCTTTGAATTTCACAGGCATACCATTATCATCCGTAGCACCCCCTTTCTTTAGCTTTCTGAGTGCAGTTCCCATGCGTTTTTGTACGTGGCCTACGCATTCGTGTTTGGTTAATTTTACACCATCACCATAAGGCTTTAGCACAACCAGATTAGCAAAAGCTTTAGAATCTCCATCACCGATATAAGTAGTAAATCGTAGGTTTAGATCCGCCACAGAGCGCTTCCAAATTCTTTCAACGCCTTCCATTTCCATGGCATTGGAGGATCCCTATCACAAACATCTTTACCATTCCTCATACTCATCTTCTTCCATATCTGAGACTTGTTTCATTTTACATGCTTGACAATGCTTAGACAGGACCTCTATAGCCAGCACTTGACCAGTAAGCCATGACATGACTACCAAACAATGAAGTACGACCACGCTTTTGCCAAGTTCCGTCTACTGTTACAGTTGCATCGGTTACAGGCATACCCATTTTCATATGTAACTGCCTAGAAGCCTCCAAAAAACATTCCTTCGCTACTTCACTAGCAACACCAGCAAGTTTCTTATTATGGAGTGACCAGAAGGCGCTGTTAGAGATGGTAAGCATGCAGACAGTTCATTCAATGCACCATGCCCTAAACCAGCCAAGCGCATGCCCAATATGGACGCATCATTGATGGCAGCGTCCTCAGCAATGTGGTGATCAGAGATGGAGGCTGTTTCTGAACAGTGAACGCATTCAATTTTTAAGCTTGATACCAACCCCTTTCGATGAGAAAATGACTCCTTCAATATGAGAGCTGAGTGGCAAATCTTACATACTGCTATTTCACTACTTTCCCGGCAATTGACTCATCTGTGGCTGTTGATATGGTGTTCGGGTCAGGAATGGAAGCAGAAGATGAAAGGGCAAACTTCTTTCTGGAGCCGACACAGCTACAGGTGAAGTCACAGTAGTAGATGTAGCTGATGGTCCAGGACTAGGTCCCTATGGGATATATAGTGTAAAGCTAAATAGCTCAGGCACAGAGTGAACTTACTGTAGAGCGAGGGGTGGTTAGAGGAAGGGTGGTAGTCCCATGTGGTCCACTCATAGACTTCTTATGATTACATCGTGCGCATGGAATTTGGTAATGGTCAGCTTTCAATAAGCTACATTTTGGTACAAGTCTCTAGCATAAACAGTAAACAGTTTCAAATCTATGTATGTTGGAAGGTAGTCTTGTTGAGTCTTGATTCTTCTTCTGAATCAAATGGTTTCTTGGGTGTATAAAAATGGCTATAGGTTCATAATGGAGCCTTCAATTCAACTGAAAGTTGAAATCTGACTTGTCCAATGATGTTTCATTGTTTAGAAAAAAAAAAGATAGTGATGGATCGATGCTATTATTTTCATTTTTTAGCTTTATTCCCCCCTTAATTAAAACATAAATACACCCAGACCCCGGGGGTATCTATTTTGTTGCATACAGGAATGTCAGCTGGGGGCACCTGTGTTTTGACAACATGTTGCGGTCATCCATTATCCAGCGTCTGCAAAAATGAGGGGTGCAGAAGCGCATAATAGCGGTGACAATTCGGTAGATGTCCACTTTCGCCTACCTCTGCTTTGTCACTGCTTTGTCAATTCCATCGACTGATTTGGCATGGGCGATGCCGTTCACTACATACGAACTGTTAATGGTGTCGTGGTGGTGGCTTCCAACTTTAAGGGTACAGGATTACATACTTCTGTAGGTGAGGTGATAATACGGGGGGGTGAATAACTAAATGGCGCCAGCATATTGGCACAGCTCGCCGTAGCTACATGTTCAGGGGGAAGGGTTAGGGTTCTCTTATTAGTGAAGTCATCTGCATAGTTGGGTCATCTGCGCGTGACCTTTGTCCATCTCGATTGGGCAGCACAGACTCATGATAAGTATTGACAAGGGGCAGCATCTGGAGTTGGGAAGTCTCTTGGATGTGCAGTCCTTCATTGAGTGCAGTCCTTCATTAATTATGACATTCATCACGCTGGCCCCATGGCGCCCTAGTAGACTATGTGATAGTACTTAATTAATTAATTGGAGCAGAGCTTTGGCTTGAAATTGAATAGTTTGCGCCTGAGAGTGAATGGGTAGTAGAACGTTCAAAGATGGTCGTTTGGTGTGTTTGCAGTTAACCCTTTCCCGGCTTTAGCCGTCATATGACGGCAGCAGTAGTAATAATTTAAAAAAAATCGTTGTGGGCGCTATGTTGGAGCTATACACACACTATAGGTACCAGCACATGCGCATTGAGCTCACGTGGTATTTTTAATATCTTGCCTCGAGGTACGCTTTGTTCAGTACGGTCAAAAGAAAAGTGACCGTTTGATAATGGCTTCGTAGTACAACCTCAGCGAGGTTCTAGGGCAGCTAGACAGTGACAATAACGATGCTTATGGAGTTGTTGAGTAAGATGACAGTGACTGGGATCATACCAAGAGAGAAAACTACTTTTCAGAGGTCAAGCTATAAATATAGAGCCTGAAGAGCCGGAGGAAGAAGCTCCTGAGAGCATGGACCAAAATCGTGGACCTTGTAAGTTACTATGGATTATTATATGTAGTCTGGATAGCTTCAGTATGGTATGCTTATCTAGTTAGTGCACAAGTGGACATCATGAGCTGTGTGTAGGTGAAGAAAATGTTTCCCGGGAAAGTTTCTGCTGATCCTGATTGAACCATGTCACCGTGAGAACACTTACTTAGTGTCTTTAGTTAATTCATGTACATAATTGTGAAATGTGTAAAAAAATCGTTAATTAGTGGTAAGTTGCTAGGTAACGATGATGATTTCATGGTACCCCCAGGATCTGGGCTACCTGTAGGAAATAGTTGCAAGTGATCACAATGCATGGTTCATGAGATAAGTATTTTTAAAGAAAAATGTGTATTATTCTGTATTTTGTTTTTTTCAATTAAAGCCGGGAAAGGGGATTCTCCACTTATTTTTGAATATAGCACAAATTCGATTCGTGCCCTTTTCCTAACATGAAGCCAGACCAAGTAAGGACTGACTCCGAGGTAGTTGCATCGTGCCAAATATTTATAATCAAATCAGCGAAGAAAGTTGATGTTGTCAGCTGATGTTCCCGTAGGAACATGTCGACTGATACCACATGTCGACTGATACCAGTAATCATTTATCAAGACCCAAACGTTATTCCTTTTACGTAATTAAGGCGGTAACGTAATTAAGGCGGTAATTAAGGCGATTTGTAAAGATGTGCAATGAACTATGAACTATTTTCTTTACTAGCTAGCTACACTAATTGCGTCTTTCAGATGTTGTGGTCAATTTGAGGCGTAGCGTACCTCAAATGGTTTGAGAAGGACATGCCCATCGGTAACCCATGCAGTAGATTTCTGTATTTGTTCAGCATGTAGCGACTACATTCCCATATGAAACTATCTCAAGATATGGCTATGCCTTAACCACACTGAGTAGTGGAGTTGTACTGTCGACTCAATAACTTACTGAAGGAGGAGCTCGTAATGCGTAAGCGGCATGATTTTGGAGAAATTTTAAGGAGCTTTCACGTTGACGTTGAGAAAGCCGGTTCTCTAGCTTTATGGAGGGAAACCTCTGTTCACGTACGAAATATTAAATACGTGTGTAAAGTGTTAAGTGTATTGGGCTAACACACACACACACTCAACGTGGCTAAATTAATATTCACAAAGAGTGTATACATGATAACACATGATAACAGGCTGTTGCCGGTGTTTAATTTGTGTGTAAGTGTATTGGGTACTTCGGCAACAGCGATGTATCATCTTTCGTCAGGTGGCCCGTGTTCCTTGTGTCAGCTGGGGAAGAGAGAGACACACAACGATCTATCTTAACACTTTCCCCGTCATATGCGGTAGTTTTTCAAAAAATTAATCGTTGTGGGCACAGTGTTGGACCTATGCGCACGCTGTAGGTACCAACACATGCACGTGATATCTTGCCTCACGCTTCGTGCAGGACTGTCAAAAGAAAAGTGACCGTTTGATACCGTTTGATGAGGTTCTAGAATAACGACAGTGACTGGGATCATACCAAGAGAGGAAACTACTTTTCAGAGGTCAAGCTATAAATATAGAAGAAGCTCCTGCAAAGAACTAATATGTAGTCTGGATAAGTGTAGAGCGTCTGCCTCGCAGAGAAGTTTCTGCTGATCTTGATTGAACGTGAGAACACTTACTTGGTTACTTCATGCCGGGTGGTCAGTTGCTAGGTAACGATGGATCTGGGTTACAATATTTATTCTGTATTGTATTTTGTTTTGTTTTTGGGTTAAAGCAAGACAACCATGTACACTGGAATTGCCATTCGAGCCGGTTCACATGGAGTGGGGTAATTTACAATGAGGTTGTATTTATCACCATCGCTATAACTACACCCACAAACGCAGTGTCAGGTGAACTGGATGCGATGACAATGACACTGTAGGAGATTTATTATTGCCAGACATATTCACAGGAGACGATGTCAGCAAATATACCATTGGCTGGCCTGGACCTTCTTGAAAAGTGACATTTTCAATTAGCAAACGTCAAAGCATGCAGGAATATTGGAATATCATTGCTAGCAGCTAACAAGCTAGTGCTAATTTCAATCAAGTAAGCTTTTAACACACTGTAGTAGAGTGCTCAAGCACCCAAATGTTGGGGAACTTAAAAGTTGCTTTCGAATTCGGAACAACAGTGGTTTTATCTTCTGTTGTCAGTTTCTACATTTCAATATTGGTATTGAAGCTCGCCCTTGTTAAAATTCTGAGAATTCAGTACGGGAAACTAAGTTCTTGGTTTGAGTGGCCTTTAGCCCATCAGATTGCAGGATTATGGCTAACATTATCTAAAAGCTTTCTTTTATATGTCCCCAGCTCGTTCTATGGCAACTTGTACAATCTGATTCATCCCAGGGTGGTAGTTATTTGGTAGTTATTTGGTAGCACGTCCTGAAAGACATCCTTGATGGCAGCATAAGCGGACATAAAGGTCACTCTTTCTTTGTAGCAAGAACAGTGTAGCAAACAAGAACAGACTTCTCAAACAGTTCCTTTTCCATCTTCAGATCACTTGGGCATGCAGTATGGAAGACATGGTGGCACGCAAAAGCTACCCTGGGGTAAAGTTCCACAACTTCCCTTACCCGGTTCCTCACCCCTACGTATATATAAGCTTCCAGTATAAGTCACCCCGGGATAGCTTACCCCGGGATATGGTTGATCGTCACCCCTGTTACACTTGGCTTGCTCATTGTGCTCTTTCCTCACGTACATTGTCATGAGTACTTCTTTGAATAATATTCATAATATTTGGTAACTATAATAAACAATATATTATGCCCAGGCCAAAAATATGGCCTGTATTTCTGTACAACTTGTCTAGTTGTTGTCTATAACTAGTTGTTGTCTATAACTGTAGTGCTGTATACTGTCTGTCATGTATCCGACTAGAAAAACATTTGCAATGTGAAAAATTGCTAGGATTGGCCCAAGGGAAACCTTTAAAAAGCGTGGAAACAAGAAATTCGGCGAGTGCATAACTCCAATCCGTTACAACGTCATTCACATGTACTAATTCCCGAAATGTATTAGGTCTGATCTATTATGTTATTTTGTTTACTGTATGTTATTTTGTTTGCTAGTATAGGGTAAGTTGAATGATTGGAATGTTTACATAGTATTACATAATCATATTGAAACTTTGTGATACAAGGTATGTGTTTTAGTTTTGTGATACCCCCTTTACAGTTTTGAGCAAAGACAGTGCCAAGTAAAGAGCCAAAGATCTAGAGGAAAGACAGTCCCAATAGAAAGAGCAAAGACAGTCCAGGCCATTCATTGATGCATGAAGTATGATAATGATTTCATGACAGAACAATAGCCTCAGGGCTATACTAGCTACTGGGCTATACTAAGACAGTGCCAAGTATAAAGAGCCAAATAAAGACAAAGATCTAGAAGAAAGACAGTCCCAATAGAAAGAGCAAAGACAGTCCAGACAATGCATTGATGCATGAAGTATGATAATGATTTGATAACAGACAATAGCCTCAGGGCTACTATATAGCTACTGGGCTATACTTTTCAACAAAGAGCTAAAAGGGACACACTGTGACAGTGCATGTGTATATACTGTGCATGTGTATATACTGTCAGTGTATAGACAATCAAACAAACTAGATGTGATGGCCAAAGACTGCTCAATTTGCCACAACCTGTATTTAATGATCCTATAATTGAAAGATTGTTAATCTGTTACTGCACTATTGTGATGCTATTTTTATTATGATACAAGTTATCAGCACTAGCTGTACATGTTCATGACGTTGTAACGGATTGGAGTTATGCACTCGCCGAATTTCTTGTTTCCACGCTTTTTAAAGGTTTCCCTTGGGCCAATCCTAGCAATTTTTCACATTGCAAATGTTTTTCTAGTCGGATTCCCTTTCTTTTTTATTACAGTAGTATTTAAATTTAATAGTGTATTATAAGTGACAAAGTGTGACGCAAGCTAGTGAAAGAGTAACGTCCATGGAGTTCGACCCACCGTCTGTACTATAGCTGTACTATAGGAATATAGGAATATTTGGATTATAGCCATCTTGATAGAGTACTTCGAAGGTGAGTAGTCATTCAATATTTATGTAGACCACCTGTATACATGTGCACATGTGTGTGTGCGTACGCGTATGTGAACATGGGAAAAGGTAAGATCTGATATTTGCGTTGACAACCTTTGAAGTTTGTATGTGAATGGGGAAAATTCGCGAGCACTATATAAAGCAGTTCCCAATGCTTTTTTCATCTAAACAAAGCTTAATACGTATATGGTAAGTGATTTTTTTTGTGGTTGCTTTGCTTACCAGTTTGTATAACTGTGATACAGAATAGCAACTCCTGATCCTGAACAACAAACACATCAGCGTCCAGCCAGGACCCCTGTTCCAGTCACTCCTTCTCCAATCCCAAGGCCTGTCTCTAGCTCTCCTCTCAGTGATCCTGCAGTGCAAGGTATTAAAGTACTTCCTCTCTCCATCTCACTTTAACTGACACTGAATTCTTTCCCAATGGAGACAGATCCAATGGAGACAGATTCATACGAATCTTCTAGTGATGAAGACTACGTGCCTCCTGCTCCTACTCCACAGCGAGGTAGAGGCAGGGGCCGGGGTCGTGGCCGTGGTGGGGGTGGTGCGGGTGGTGCAGGAGGCAGAAGTGTCTACGTAAGTATTGAAGTTTTATTATTAATTAATAATTAATTAATAGTATTGTTTGAACTTACCATAATTTCCTCCATCTGCAGATATTCAATGCACCAGTGACAATAAATCAGCAGAAATAAAGTAGTACTCTTGAACTCTAGCTCTTGAATGTATTATAACAATTCTATGTAAAACCTTCTGGTTTTACTAATAAAATGTGAATAAAATAATGTGAATTGCAATTGTACAACAAATTAATAATGACTAGCCTCGAGACCACCCAGATTAGTATTTCAATCGTCATCACTAGCTCCTTCACTAGCTCCTTCACAAGGCCTCAATACAGTGAGGCCTGTAATAGAGGCTATCATAATTATTACATGCCTGTCTAAGTAAATTCTTAATCAAACAAATAAATTTTTCGCCACAAACAGCTGCAAAGTGGGAGTGCCAAATGAGCATTAAATAGAAGAAATAAATAGCAAAACATGTATATAATAATTATGAGTTAGTGTTTTGTTTTTCCCTTTTCAAAATGGTTTTTTTCGTTTCATTCGGCCGGTTTCCAAGACACCTTTGAGGTACGGCCTTCATCTCGTTTTTCGTTGTTTTCGAGGGATTCGCCTAGAGCCCTATACACCCCGTTCACATCACATGTCTTTGTTATTGGGACACTGCAGGGGATAAACACACAGTAACATTGAATGCTCACAATAGTCTTCACTCACCGTATTGACGCTCAAAAGAAATGTTTTAATGAAAAGAAATTATGGTTGCCCATTTGTTGGTTTGTTTGTTAGCTCTAAGGTCTCTTGGACCAAGTGTGCTCAGAGACACAAATGGAAGGAATACTTTTAGCCACACATTCAATGAACGGGCAGTAAACCGTTTGACATAAGTCTCCATGAACAAACAACAATAGGCAACCTACGCACAGAGTGCGTGTGAAACATTGAACAATTAAGTTCTACACTTAGAGTCAATTACTTTAAGTAATAACAGAAAGAAAAGGTGGTTACCCATATTATGTTGATGGAAGGAATCTTTTAGCCACACATTCAATGAACGGGCAGTAAACCGTTTGACGTAAGTCTCCATGTATAACAATAATGGGCAACCCACGCACAGAGTACGTGTGAAACATTGAACGGGAGGGACGTAAGTTCTACACGTAGAGTCACTTACTTTGTCACAGATGTCACTACTTTGTAGTGGTCACCCGTGTGATAAATATACAAACCCTTTTTGTCCCGAGGAGGGGGGATGTTGGGGTCTATTTTGCTCGGACAGTGACACAGCCAGGCATTTCCAGCCATTCTCGAGTAGACGAACACCCTTCGCTCGAGCAGATGGGACAGTGCAAAGATCTCCAAGTGAGTTCCCCAGGTACGTGTTTGGTCCATTTGCGTGCCCCTGACGTAGGAGATCATGTCCGGGTAACCTGCATCGATCAACCAATGTTTACCATTAAACAAATGTTGAAAATCACACATGTGCTTTACAATGGCTCGCCTGACAGTAATGTGTTGACGTTGATAGCCGGTAATGACCACAGACATTGCCCTGAACATGCACGCTCCATCCCCCATCGTGTCAACGAGCGAGGGTAAATGGGGCGGAGTCAGGGCAATGTTTGGTCCGCCGGCGGTGACAATATTTCTGCGGTGATTAATTTTCAGCAGCAAACACGCCGATTTCTGTTCAACCTCGTCCAGAGGGTTGAAGCAGAACGATTCACCGTGATTGCTACCACGATTCTCTGGGTCTTCAACTATATGGCAATCACCAGCAGAGGTGACTGCCTCGTTTAGTTTCTTAACTGGGGGTTTGTCAACATTGCTGGGGACTTTCCTTTCAAGGTTACATTGCCGTTTGGCTGGCGGGAAGACCGCAGGCGTCCTTTCCTTTCGTTTCTTAATTGGGGGTTTACTCCCTTCAACCGTACACTGCCGTTTGGCTGGCGGGACAATCGCAGCTGTCATTTTCCTTTTTCTGTTTTGTTTAACGGGCAATTCGTACGCTGCCAAGTCTGGCCTGAATGCTAGCCTGAGCCTGTTACACTCCTCCACGCACGTTCTAGAGGCCATGATGGAGTCAGGTGTAAAGGACGTCAGGTGTACACCGTCTATGGACCTGACTCTGGACAACGCCACGTACGCCATGCCCTCACCAAACACGCTGTCAGATAGGTCGATGATGGCACAGTCGAGCGAGAGTCCTTGGCTCTTGTGTATGGTGACGGCATAAGCGACTATTAGAGGGAACTGGTTCCTTGAAATATAGAATTTTTTCAGGACACAGAACCGGTTAGCGACTCTGGTCACTTTGTACGGTTCTGCCACACGGTCGAACTTAACAGTCACGTGTTTAGATTCTATTTCAAGAACAGTGCCTACGGCTCCGTTTACTAGACCGTCTTCGGTGGACAGGTTTCGTCTCAACATGACGCGAGCATTAACGGCCAGGTGGAGCACTTCTTCCAGACCAGCCGTCAAGCTGCTGTCTTTGTTCATTTCTGTCAGACGCTTTTCGGCCTGTTTGTTCCACTCTCCGTTGGCGCAGGCACCCTCGTCTATGACGTCTCTACAACGCAGTGGTATTATCTTACTGTCTAGAGTGTTTAAAAGATCAGAGTTAACTGTTGCACATGCTTTTCTAGTCGAGAAAAGGCATATGGGTTTTTTACCCTCGCGTTTAAGTTGCTCGTACTTTTCTAGTACGGGCACATCAAAGACGCGTTCTGTCAGGAGAGAGACTGCCTGTTCGCTAGGAAATCCCCTCCTGACGCCGTCGAGTATTTCAGTGTACAATTTGTCCCCTTTTTGTCTTTCGTTAATGGTAAGCTCGTCGTACACTACTGTGCTTTTCCAAATGTTTGCGGACCCTATGCAACCTATTCTGAGCGATAGCACTTTAGTGGGAACGCTTTGGAACACCGGTGCACCGTTAACGGGTGGTAGCTGGAGGATGTCGCCCACAAAGAGCATTGTTTTACCCCCAAACCATTCTGCCCCCCCGTAAATCTCGTCAAGTCTCAAATGTATGTACGTTAGATTGAGACTTGACACCATGGACACCTCGTTAATTATGAACACCTTTACGTTCATTAGTTGTTGCCTGAGGTATTTGAGCGTTTGTTTGGGCAGTTCCCAGTACGATGCAGTTTTACTGTCGTGCTCTTATCGGCAACTGAAAGAGCTGGTAGGTGGTAACACCGTTTACATTACAAGCTGCTAGGCCCGTGGGGGCGGCTACTGCACTTGAATTGGGTATATCCGGCCACGTGGCTTTGACAAACGCTCTAAGCGCCTGAATGAGGAAGGACTTGCCCGTTCCCCCCACACCACTAACGAACATTTGCAAAGGTTTGATGTCTGTGCATTTACAGGCTCCTTTTTCGTGGTCTAATTCGTGCAACAAATGCCCAGTGATTTTTTTGTAAACCCGGCTTTGGTCGTCGTTTAGCATGGACAGTCTCCTGTCCAGCGTTATGGGGTCTACGTCGAGGTCTAACTCGAGATGGCGATCCAAGTGTGATTTAGCCATGCCCTGGAGCAGAAGGTTGACGTCGTCTTCGTCGTCTTCCTCCTCCTCCTCCACCTCTTTTTTCTGACGTTTCGACCTTCTGGCGTTTGAGATTTCCCGCGATCTCTTATTGACGTCCAACATCTTCTGGAGCTTGTCGTGGTGAGCAAGGAGGGCCTTCGTTCAGCCTCCTCTCGAACGCCATTTTAGGCGACTCTCCGTCGAGGAGGAGGTCACCCTCGTCAACGAACGGGACAAAGGGCAGAATGAGGCAGTAGTAGTACTCTTGCTCCTGTTCTTTTCTGTTGGTGTCGTACGTGGGGTGACTGATAACGCGAGGTTTGACGAGCCTCCTGTACGTTTTCTCACCCTGGCGGTCCCTAGCGTACCAGTCAATGTGTGAAGCGAAGTCGTGCAAGCACATGGAGGACAGTCTGTCTGGCCTGTTTGGATAGTGAACGTCTATCAGGCTAGGGGCGTACAGGTCAGTACTTTTCGCGTTCATTTTTAAGAGCTGAGTGTAGTTTTTGAGCTTTCTATTGCGTTTGTACGGTAGCGAAGCATTCACGTAGTAAACATCGTTTGACTTCTCGTTAAAGTGGTCACCTGTAACATGGTCGTACCCCTCGTGCTGCCCTAATTCTCGGGTTTTAAAGGTACTTAAAGCAAACTTCCACAACTTCTTGTAGAGAGTAGTGCCCGTGCTAGACAGGCTAGACAGTTCCGCAAACGTGTCTTGCATGGCGCTTTTCTCTGCTTTTGTGACGTACGCCGTAATGTAACCGGTGAGCGCCATGCTGGTCTCGGCTATGTACTGGACGTCAACGTTAGCTTTCCAAAGGTGCAGCAGCAAGGGATTGTAATCGTTGATTCTGGCTTCTTGGCCGTTTCTGGGAAGATCGTACACTCTCTGCCTAGTATTGGTTTTTTCCATGGCGTTTAAAGAGGCCGTGGCCGTCGCTATTCTGGGAAAGTTGAATCTACACCTTTTAATGTACTTTCCCTTACCAACGTGTCTAGGCCTAGAACAGTAGTTGTTGCACCGATGCATCTGATATTTCATGACCAAGGCGTACAGTTCCGGGTCAGTTTCTTTGTCTGGGATGTTACACGTGATTCTCTCCTGTATCCAGGCGAGAACCACGTGATCGGGGTCGACCCCCATCACGGGGGCTCCCTTTATCCAAAGCATGACGTGGTAATGCGGTGCACCTCTGTCCTGAAACTCTTTTTTGATAAAATAGCACACCACCTCGCCAAACAACTTGCCACGCATAATTACAATTCGGAACATCGCGTGGAATTTGTGCGAAAACTGCTTGGACACCGAGGCGGGGTCGTCATTGCACATTTTAGAGATATTTACTTTTGAGCCGGGATCGTAGTCGCCGAGTAGCTTAAGGAACTCCAAAATGTCTGGTGAGCTATATTCTGCACAGCTTAGCGTCATGAAAATGGTAGCTGGACCGTTCTCCCTAACTAGAGCATTCAATTCACCGGCAGTTTTATGCCAGTACTGCTTGGTTCCACGCACACTACGCATGATTGTGGAGAGGTTTCCCTCTAGCTCGCCGTCTTTTTTTTCTAGCTGTTTCAGCAGGTCTTTGACACTGGAATGTCTGTTTGTGGTGTTTTTAAGCACGTTGAAAATGCCCGCCTTGATCTCTCTCAAGAGTGTTTGGTGCGTGAGGTAGAACAGGTACTCGCTACTTTTTCTGTACCTAGAGTCTTTGTTGTTTAGACGCGACTTTACGTACTCGCTGAAACTCAGGTGCTCGTCGCGAGGGTGGAACTCGCCGAATCTACCTGTTGGGAAAAGGTTTGGGAAGCACATGACGTCTAAATGCTCCTGGCTACTTTTTAACGGATATTCGTCTACCTTGAGCATTTTAATTTTAAACTGGTCTATGTCGGCAACGTTGGGTTTGAACGTGTCTAAACTACGTACCGTGTAAGCTTGAATGCCGGCCACGTATCCCGACTTGTCGGTCACCTTTTCGAGCATGGTGCTGGTTGCACTGTTTGCAACCTGTATGACTACGTCTTCCATGGACTGTTCTACTTTTCCTGGTTGCACGTCTACGTACACCAGTTGATTTCTTTGAGTTTTGTCAAAGCTCCTTCGATTTTGTTTATGTCGACGAACTTCCGCCAAAGAACGTTTTTCTTTGTGGGAACCCCGTCGACTTTAACGTTCGACTTTAACGTACAGCTGCGGTTTAGGCAGTCCGCATTCGTTCAGAGCTAGCGTTTCAGCCGTGTTTGCCATGGGCAATGGCAGAATGAACATGTTACCGCGGCACGCTTTGAGACAATTGTACGAAGGAACTTTCTTCGAATACGGATGCAACCTGATGACAGTTTGAAACGTTTTCGCTAGTTGAATCAATTGCAAGCTAAAGGCGTCGAGCCCCTTTAGTTCGTCTGGCAGGGGTGCCGTTTCTAGACCGTTCACTACGGCCCTAGGTGGAATTATGTCCAACTTTATCTTTGGTTTACAGTGGTTACACATGTAACGGTTAACCAGGCAAAACTATCGGGAAGGCTCTCGGGGGCCACCACAGTGCACTGAGCACGTCGGAAGAGTTGGTCGCAACACATGCACGGGTGTATCGCATAGTCGCGGACTTTTTTCTCGTACTGCTGAATTAATTTAGCGTACTTAGACATGAGCAAAGCTTCTAGATGTTTAACTCTAAAGGGTGTGTCTAGCGTATCGCTACATTTACTGGCATCCTGTGGTTCTACGCAATTGCGATCAAACAGCTTGTCGAAAGTTAGTTCGCAAGCTTCTAGGAGCAGCTGATAGTCGTGGTTTTTAATGCCAGCGTCTAGCTTTGATATTTTGTTGCTCTTTCTTATTGCCTCGTACACTTGCCCTTGTAACTTGGACAGGGCGGGATAGTGCACGAGAGCGTTTCTGAGAATCCTCAACTGATTGTCACAAACGCTCCCGAACAAGTGACAAACGTGGGGATGGCCCATCCTCAAATTGCCCGCCTTTGATTCAAAATCTGGAATTTCGGGGTCGAGCGGGACTTCCCATTCCTGTATGTGCGTGTGCACATACGGACACGTGTGGAGGCCGTCCAGGCGGTCTCTGAGGACTTGAAGGTCCTCGCAAAACATGTCCTGCAAATCGGTAATTCTTTCAAACTCTACGTTTGAAACTTGCCTACACCTGGCCGTACAGGCCCACCTTGGTTTGGGCAATTTTTTTTTCTGAGGGGTTTTTTCAGACACGATAGGTTTGTGGTCTGCTAGCATGCACTCACCGGTCGTTTTCACCTGTATCGGAGTGGGCAGTTTGTGCACTGGCTCCTCGATACTGGGTATGCCACTAGTGTACGTACATTCAGGCAGGTGGTCGTGGGTGTAACCAGCTTCGTAAAAGTAAGGCTCTCTACAATCTGTATGGCACTTAAGGCCAAAGTCCTTAATGCACGTGAAACGTTGGTCCATGACGTCTCTCTTGACCCCTAGGAGGCAAGCTACAGCTTTTCTGCGATCGGCTAGGCTGAGCCTCACTAAATGACTGGCAGCAAGCTTACATGCAGTGAACTTTTGGGCTGCTTTGTTTTTGCCGTCCTTCCAGTTCGGAATTTTTGCTAAACCTTCGAGAATGCATTTTGTAAGGACCTTGCTTTTCGTGAAAACGTCCTCTAGGCTTGTCCTAAGGGAGTGCATTACTTGGTCGTTTGGTTCAGCTAGCGGGTATTTTTGCTTCCTTCTCGCGTTAAAAGCCTTCGCACGTCGTTTGTACGACGCTCTAGAGGTTTGAGAAGACTTTTTGCGGAGAACAAATAATTGCTTCATATAGCTCCGCGCAGTAGAGGTCCGTGAGAGAGCTCTACTGCGTTGAGTGTTTTTGCGGTAGTGGGTCGAAACCGACTGCCGGGATTGAAGCGCACTTTTCTCAGGATTCAGATACCGATATTTTGACACAGCCCTCCTTGTGGAGGCCTTGTCGGGCTTTGAATTCCTGTACTTGGACACAGCCCTCCTTGTGGAGGCTGTGGCCTTGTCGGGCTTTGAATTCCTGTACTTGGACACAGCACTCTTTGTGGAGGCTGTGGCCTTGTCGGGATCAGAATTTCGCCACTTGACCGTAGCACTCCTTGTGGAGGCTTTGGCCTTTTCAGGGTGTAAACCCCTATGCTTGGATACAGCTCTCCTTGTGGAGGCTGTGGCTTTCTCAACATTTTGGGAACGATAATGTAAAGCTTTTTTAATAACAATGTCCCGATGAGATTTGTAATAGTCAGTACCAGATGATTTCTGAGTGTCTGAAAGGTTTTGGTATCGTGTTTTGCGCTTTTTACGGTTTATGAGTTTGCTGCTTTTGAAAGGCATGCTAACAAACAAACCATTTATAATAATTAAGAATACAACACTTATCAGTTGATTGTAGAGGTAACTTTAAATGCTCTTAGTCAACAGAACAAGTGCAGCAAGCAGTCCAAGTGTAACTGTAATAATATAAAGTCATTCAAATATATATAAAGATGTAAGTAACTCACCTAAGAAATTAGCTGATGCGTCTTCCTTATAGCATGAACCACGAGGTTCTGTTGCACAGGAGCCACCTGTATATTATTGCTGTGGCTTGTACACGCATGCGTATAATGAAAATGGCGGAATTTTCTTGGTTGGAAAATTGTTGTAAAGAGAGGTCAGGTGCATTTTGAAATCGATCGCAAATCTGAGGAACTGCTTTTTAATCCAAGTTGTGTTAGTTTGGAAAAGCTATGCACAATGTCCTGGAGATGGCTGTACTTGGAGAAAATGATGGGCAAGAAACTTACTCACTTACTTACTTAGTCAGTCAGACAAAGTGCGGTGAAATGTGGAAATAGTGCAATTTTTAAAATGACAATATTAATTCATTAAAAGGTTCATGGATAATAAAATGAGAGATATAAACAGAGAAAAGGCTAAATAAACTATCTGTCCATTCACTTTCTTGATGTGGCCTTTCCCTGCAGAGATAGAACAGTTTGAACATGAGTCAAAATAAGTGAAATTTTGCTAAATACGGGCAGACCCAATGCCAATCCTATGTAAAACCTACTGGTTTTACTAATACTGTCTGTCATTGTAAAGCTTGGATCCTGCACGTACTTGCCTGCTACCTTTAGTGCGGTCAATGCGGTCAACTCAACTAGCGAAGGCTCAACTAGCGATCACGCAAACAGCGAAGCGATCAACTACCAAGGTGAGAACTCTAGTTGTAATCATTTATAAAACATTAAACATAAAAAAACATTAAACATAAAAATTCGTATCTGAAATCAGAAATCACTCGTAACTGTTTCCCACAGGTACCCCGGGGTATCTTGACACCATCATCGTTACCTAGCAACTGACTAATTAGTGATACAATGTATACGGTCAATGTTCTCATGGTTCACCTACACTTTATAGTGGGAAAACTTCAGGTGGTAATGCACATCATGACATAGATCTAATTATAATTATAGAGAGAAAAAGGGTTATTAAACCCGGAAGGCCGCCGTTTCGAAACCAAAAAATATAATTATTGCTTAATATGCTTAATATAACATGCGCAAGTTCCATGCATGCATTGATTGTATTCATTGATTATTATTATTTTTAGAAACGCTCTATCAGGTTCCGGATGTTGTCGCTTTGGAAAGCTCTGTCTCCAGTGATTCAGAGATCCTGGTTATCCGATGTTTGAGGTAATATATAATTATAGTAATAGCTACCCATGTCCTGTAGCGTAATATATACGTATACTTTTATACTGAGTCAGAATAATCATGTTATTACAGGCTTGAAGCTTGAAGTTTTGGTAAAAAAACAGGACGATGTGTTGAAGCAGCCCGCAGCACATATATGTCCTAGTGTGAAAGCTGCAGCAATTATACCAGCCACTCCCTCAACTTTTCCGCACTCAAAGAATTGACCATCAGCAATTGACCATCAGCTCATGCCAACTGGTTAATTTTTACGGCAATGATAACATCATCAGTAGGGTGTGTTGGTGCACTGTGTTGGTGCACAGTGTTTCCTTTGATCTGCCCACTGTATAATTCATTGTATCATGCATCTCATGACCAGACCACCATTAATTCATCATTATGATCAATATTATTATCGTGACTTATTGTATAAGCAATTAATAATTAATTATAATTAATTATATTGCACGATTATCTAACAAGATCATCTTGCAAGATCATCACTATGATGATGCCAACCTCTGGTAGACTAGTATGTAGACTAGCCTGTGGAGGAAGGGATGATAGAGAGCATAAGATTTGCTATGATTATATGACCTTGCAAGAAGACTCTTGAATGCAAGAACATGGACCATTTTGTACAATTCATGCAAGAATTACACGTGCACGTTCTGGGTAAGATCAAGCTTCAAAAATAGCCTACCTCTAGACTGGCTGTCAGATTTCCTCAGCTGGAAACATGACGTACTCTATCTTTTAAGGGCCTAAACAAGTAGCCCACCGCATACATTAAATGTTGGCAATGAATAAGTTATCAGTGCAAGTTATCAGTGCCTGACCCAGAGTACCCAGAGTAAGAAAGCCATTAATGGAATGCAAAACCTGTGCTGACCCAGAGTAACAAAGCCAATTTCCTTAATGGAATGCAAAACCTGTAGGTGCTGTATCAGTACAGTACGTCTTTGTGAAAGGTGAAATTGATGCTCCATTGATGCCAGCTCAGAAGACGGTATAGAAAGTGTAAGAGATTCCTTTTGGCTGACCTCAAGATTTGGTATTTGGGGCAGTTTCAGTAATTTAATTGTACATAATTATGTATACATATCCAATAATTTTACTGCGGAAGCTGTGTTGGAAAGATATTAGTTGTAACGCGGTGGGTGGGCGTAAATTACCTGCGGTGTCGATTAGGGTGGCCTTATTGGTTATTTATTTTCAATGTTATTCATGAAGGTAAAATGTTATGTTGAACTCAAGAGACGAAGGCCTTTATTTTATGTGTTATTAGCACAGTGCAACTTATCTTTGTCATAGTTTTAAAAGTACCCACAGGATTTCATAGGATTTTTAGGGGGATTGAGGGGGGTCTGGGGGTCCTCCCCTGGACAATTTTTGAGCAAATGGTTGTTGGTACGAAGTCAAACTTCACTTTTCACAAATGTGACGTACAGCAGCCATTGGATGAGACTAAACAAAGAACTATAATTATTATACAAACACCCATGAACAAAGTCTACACAGTACGTATTACATATTGAATAATCGTTGTGATACACATTGTGATACACATGCACCACAGCCATCATTCAGTCATTAAGCAACAAAAGTATGCAGTCGTAAAAAAGAACAGGAGCCACCACTGCGGATACTGAAGGATGGGAAGCGGCAAACTAATGTCCAGTGTGGCAGATGACAGGGGAAGAGTTAAGACACATAGCAATGGCTAATGCAAGTTGTATAAGTATACTGTAATTATACTGTAATTGGTTTCGTATGTGTTCCTATAATAATTATTGTATGCACGCATGTTGTTATGCACGTTACACACATGCCACTTTCATGCTGTCATGTTTGATACTATTACTTGGTCCGTCTCAAGAGCTCGTACTTATTAAATATTCTGCACATGTGGGGTCAAGTTTCTCGCATGCGCAGAAGAGTCCTCGGACAACTAACATGACAAGAGTAATCTCTGATTCACTTCTGAGCAAAATTTAGCCTCCTTCGCAGCCTCTCCTTTTTCTGTTCTTTGTCATAGTTCAATAAGATAAAATACGGGGCTAATTGGAGGAACAAAGAAAGAAAGAAGGAAGAGACTAAGAAAAAGGAGAGCCTGCCTTGCTAAGTCGCGTGACGGTAGACGAGTGGTAGACGAGTGAAAATGAACGTGGGCAGTCAGACCAACAAGCCACAGCATGCCTACGCATTCCGCCTTTGCTTTAGCCAAAAAGTCTTGGAAACAATTTACTTTGGTCCTGTGTACCTACGTACGTGTAGCTAGCTAGCTCCAATTTTTTTATCCATGAAATACACTGTTATGATAATAATTTATTATGCCTCAAGTTGTCTCAGCCTCTGGAAACTAACCATGCACTGCACTTTGGTCTCATCTATCTATGGTCTCATGCACATTAATTAATTCAGTACAACTTAGCACAAAACACGACGTACAGAACAACTGTTACTAGACTATATAAGTATAATAGTGACATTTAGCAATGACTATGCCATTATAGTCTAGATATGGGAAAAAACATAAAACTGTACCAAAATAGTAACAATGATGTCAGTGACACAGCAAACCAATCACAGACAATAATGGAAAAAATTACACAAGAAGAGTGGCTCAAGGCACACTACAACGAATCACCATCGGAAGGGCCCCCAGCGAAACGAGTGAAGTTTGAGGATGTGTACAATGATATCAGCTCAGCTTTTCCACGAACAAAATTTTAGCTTCCAAATGGTCTCAGATACTATCACGTCTGTTTTCCCTCAATCCTTTTCAAAACGTTTCGGAAAAAGCCGCAAGGCACACATAGCCGCAAGGCACACATAGTTGGTATTGAGCCGAAAGACCAGACGACAATTCCGCAGAACAACTCAAGAGATCGATTGATACAAACAGCCAACTTAGGCAACAAGTGAAAGCGCTGGAAGATAGGGTTAGTGAACTAGAGCAAGCCAATCAAAGATCGCTAGTCAGGCAAATTAACACATTAACAACCTCCTCCCACTCTGCCTCTCATGGACCTGACAATTCGTCACTTCCAAGAGTTTACGATGGACCAACTTCTCAAGGAATTTGAACAGTATGCTCCAGATGTACTTCAACTTCTTAAGGCTCTTGGTGATGTCCAGACGACTGGTGCCGATGAGGTGGCCCCTACACAAAACGGCAAGGTGGTGGTAGCTATGTGAACACTCATGAGAAGCAGGACAAGAAGGGTGCTCGGTCTCCAATTGCTGATTAGCTTCATGCTGGTGGCTAGGTCCACAAACTCCCAGGTACTGTAACGTGTGGGAAAACAATGTTAATTATACATGATGCATATAATTATAAAAATTTAACAACACTATATAGGTTCTAAATTGCCTAAATCATGCCGGGATATGCGTGTCGTACCAAACCACCTGGAAATATCTTAAACAGCTCACTGTACAATCACGATACACTGAACTATTACGTGAAGGCCACTGGTTGTGGGTGTTCGACAACTTGAACATTCACCAAAAAGTTCGCCATGAACGTGACGGTAATAGATTGTATGTACAGTATTATTGTTTTCAATGGAAACTTACCTTCTACAGAAACTTACCTTCTACAGATTATCACTCTAGCATGCTGAACATCACATCACGCATAGCTGTGCGTATCAAAAATCTTCCAGATTGGCCATTTGAATGGAGTGATACTACACCACAACGCTCGATTGAATCACTCACACCGTCTGATTTTCTACCGAGTGAAGATGACGCAAAGGAGTTGAAGACAAGAGCTGTCAGGTACATGGTGCGCTTCTTAGTGAAAGAGTTCAGCAGCCTTGCTGACCTACGAGGTTTCATTCCAGAGGAGACACATCATCCAAAACATCCATCTGAAGTTGTACCTATGAAAGTTCTTTTCAAAGATGAGAAGTACACAGCGGAAACCATCGACATCCTTGCTCAACTAGCAGTAGATGCAGACTTGACTGATGGCGCTCCTCAGGTTAGTGCACAAACCTATACGCAAACATGTGTACATGAATCGTAGGAGTATACTGAGTTGTATACTAATTAACTTTCGTCAATTTTATGATTACATGCAGGTAGTCGTAGGTGACCAAGCAACATGCAAGACAATTCGGGCAAGCAAACTGTGGCGTCAAACAGAGATAAGATCAAACAGAGATAAGATCGATCGACACGACACGCTGAAATGGGTCAATGAAACTCCTGGTAAATAGAAATAACAAATGTGCCATACATATGCTGGCTGGCCCAAACGGTGTTCCTTATTTAGAATAGTGTTATACACAGCGGTGGTACAATTAACTATATCAATGACGAATATACCAATAATTATAAGCCATATAGCGATCATACACTGAATTTCATACACTGAATTAATTAACTTACCTTTTTAATTCATCAGGTGACTTCCTCCGTATTCTTATGACTAAGTTTTGGGGAACTCCTGCCCAGTCTGGATCGTTGTGTAATCTACGTGAGGTGATTCGACGAACTAGTGTCGATAAGGGTGTCAAAGTGTTTAATGTCGGTGATGAATTTCTTATGCACGCCTTTAAAGGTCATCTTATCTCCAGCATTATGACACACCTGAAAATCAAGTCCGTCGATGATAAGATTTCTCACTGTGTTACGTACGGCTGGTTGCAAGAAATGGCTGAGAAGTTAGTCACCAAAACACTGATGCCTATACAACATTCAACTGATCCTGTATTCAAGATGCATCGGTCGTGTCTTCACCACGCATTTCTCTACGTCGACCTTAGCGAAGCGATTCGGTGGGAAAACGGATCACAAGTTGTCAGGCATTGGAAATACTGGTTACCACATTTTCTTGCCGAGGGGTGTACAAATTATTCTACAGAGGCAGTTCATCTCATCTCTAATCTGACAGCCGTGTTCCCAAAGCACATAGCGTACATCACAACTCACAACCGAACTGTGAACATGAGTGGGAGGTTAGGACATGCAAAGCCAGTTGATCAGCTTATAGAGCATTACAATCTGTAAGTGTATAAGACGCAATAATAAATGTATTACCATCATTATAATCACACGCATATATACAGGATATTTAAGCAGACAATCAGGACATCTCAACATACTGAGGATGTGTCTTTGGCTGTTCTATTCCTAATGGAAGCAGCCAAACGGGCAGATTCCATGCTTGGAGCGAGCGGCAAGACAGACCACAGCACACACCGTACGAGATGCCAGCACAGATGTCTTGAAAATGGCCAGAGACCTAATGGAGAAACAAACAACACAAGAAATATCAGTCCGCACTGCTCCAACATTCATCGACAACAGTGATGTGGGTTGGAAGAAACTGACAACGACGACTTGGCTGAAAGACGTTTTATCTAAAAAATTGGAACAAGAAGAAAGCATATAATTATACATACATGAACAGTGATAGAGAATTAGATATAGATTACGAAATTTCTTATGTTCTTTAAATGTGTACATAAAATTTTCAGTACTTGTTTCCCCGGAAGGCATTGCATGATCATAGTTTTGCGCGAACGCGTGATGTTTGCACAATACTTTTAAATATTTAAATAATGTATAACATAATAATATAACAAGAGAGTGATTATTATGGGATAAAAATCAATTACACACGTTGCCTCTTCTTGGCAGGCACTACACTGTCTATTACAGCAAAAAGCTTGTCACACAACTCAGGTCTTAAACTGTAATGTTCTTTAATGTACTCTACTGAAGTTATAAATGACACATCTTGACATATTGCACGAATTAAAGCTGATGGGAGAACAAAATCAACACCTATCATTAAAAAAGAGGGGTGACTTGATAAAAAATTGTCCCGCTCTTCTGTCAATAATTCAACCAATTTTTTCTCTTGCTCACAAGATGCCACTCTAACACGCTTGCGTCTTGTTCTTGTAGGTGGTGGTAGAAGGGGTTCTAAGCACGCTATGTGATCTGGCAATCCTGGATTACATACATCACAACAGGGGCTATCAGCTGAGGCTATGGTGCTCTCGAGCTCTCTGCTACCTAAGATCCTTAACAATCTCCTCCTCCTACAGTTCTCGGTGTCTGTGCAAAAATCTTTCACAAAAGAGTTGATTTTCTTCTGCTTAGGACTGTAGAAGACATGGGCACGGGCAGGAGATCTGTCACGTCCAGCACGCCCACACAGCTACGTAAGAAAAACTAATATGAACTTGAAGACGTTATGGGTAATTATTACCTGATGTAATTCATTAACTCCACCTGGGGCACCATAAACTATAACCAGCCTGATATCCCCAATGTCCATCCCCTATATAGACATGCATACATGCATACAGTGTTATACAGTGACAAAATGCATACAGTGACAAACTAAAATGAGTGCTATATATACCTACCATTCCAAACGCAACAGTTGCAACAAGGCAACGAAGCTTTGTATTGCCCTGAAAATCAGCTCTGATCCTCTCCTTCGTGAAGTGTGTCAGCGATGCGTGATACATCCCAACATAACTATTGCTGAAAGCAGCTGAGATAAGACACCCATACACCTTGCACGCCATGTTCTTAGTTTGAACAAACAGAAGTATCTTGGGTATGTCACTTGGACTTGTGCGCTGTAGCATTTTGGCCACTCCAGCCATGTCTTTCTGTATAATTATGCTTTTGAGAGTTATATCATAATTAATAATTCTTACGGTCAAGGCCTTTATTGGTCCGACAGACATGTAGATATTTGGCCGGTCAAGAGATTGTGCGACTACTACTGGATTCACTAAATGGAGGGACTTTACAATAACGTCCTGTGTCTCAGCTGAAGCAGTCGCAGTTAAAGCCATAAAAGGTACATTGGTCAGAGCCCTCAACCCACCAAGCTTCTCAAAGGCAGGCCTGAACGATTCACCCCTATTAAGAACAAATATACTTACAGCCATTAGGAAGAATTAACCAACCAGTCAGTGATACAGTGAGCCTCATCAACTGCTAACAGGACCAGATGCTTCTTGGCAAATGGTGTTGAAAAAAATCCCCTCCAAGGTGTTTGTACAGCTATCTCAAGGCACATAAACACTGAAGTGGATTGTTTATTTTAGTACTATGTACAACTCACCAAATCGGTACGTTCCTTGAACAGCAGTGCCATAATTGCTCTTGGTGGCTATAGTTGCACTGACCCCTATACTATTCAATTGACTGACCTAACATGAATAGCTGTAATTATAAAATATTTGTAACTGTACGTCCGGCAACCTACTTGTTGTTCCAGCCATTTAAAGGACTGACAACTACTGCTGCTGCCTCTAAGCTCACGATAAGTGGAGGAAGGAACATACACAATGATTTCCCGAGCCTGTTGCCATTCTTACAAACACGTCCTTCCCTTGTAGAATAGGCTCAACTGCTTCAAACTGTCCTGGTCGCAATGTGGAAAAGTGGAAGTACTTGTACTCTTGACCTCAGACTACAGCTGGATCTATCTATAGCTAAATCACTGGACATGCTAGCCTAGGTAGAACAAGTTAAGCTGTACTTTGATTTGCTGCAGTTGCACTCAGTTGCACTCTTTGAATTTGTACTATATATAGAATTTGGTGCTATAATTATTAATTATCATCTATATGTGAGGCGCACCGATTGTAAGGCCATATCCAGGGAAACAATACACACTTTAGCTATACACTATGTTTATTATATAAAAACCAACTCACTTTTTTGTGGCTTTCTCATCTTTTTTTCATCAGCTACACCACTTTTTCCAACTAGATCTACTCTAAGTTATTAGCTAGCTTAGTAGGTATATTAAAGCATACCATTGTGAGACTCTATCTGCTGAGATGTCTAAGAAGTCTTTCAGAAGAAAACATCACAACAACGTGTGCAGTTCCTGGTAAAGGCGCTCCAGTGCTGTGTGGGAGGACAGCTACTGCGGTCATGCTGAGGTTTTCTTGCACCCACGCTCATTAAAATGTGTATACGTCAGTAGGGGATCACAAGACTTAGCGAGGCAGGCCTTCCTTTTTCTTATAGTGGCTTCCTTTTTTCTTTCTTTGCTCCCTCCAATTATTCCCGTATGGTGTTAACATTGTGACAAACAACAGAAACAAAATTATAACTGAAAAAGGAAGGCCTGCGAAGGAGGCTAAGCAAAATTAGCCCCAACCCTTGTACTTGTCCACCCTATTTAATGTGCACCTCAATGCAAGTGCAATTTGGCCAAGCAATTAAGATGTATCGCCAATAAATATTAATATATTATTATTCAACCAACAGGCTGGTAGCGATTCCTGAAAGATTATAAGACATTATACATTACCTTGAGACCAGCTTGGTGTTTACCTCGAGAACAAGCACTCTTATTATAATGGCTATATACACAACAAGTTATTAAGTTATTAGTTTTAAAAAGTGGCTGTTACAGCTTCGTTGTCGTACAAAAGCTAACTTGCATGTTGCCAAACTCTACATGCTTGAAATTGCACGTTGGCAGTTAGCCTCGTTTCCAGACCGATCCGTATCCAATTGAACGCTAGGTCGACAGCACAGCACAGTCTACCGGATTTGACAAAAAACTTAGGATAAAATAATAGGTTTGGACAGTGTTGAGAAAAGTTAAGTTAACTCTTTGGTCTAACCATGATGAGACAGTGACCTTTTGGTTAATAACCAAAGTAATTCCTTTCAGCCCCCAGCTTATGACAGATTTGGTACAGTTGTAGAGCACAGCCCTATCGTAGTAACGAAGGAGTTAATATAAATTCCTTACATTCCAATGACGACTTCATGATGAGGTGGAGTCTAGTCAAGCAGTTCAATGGCAGAACACAGAGCTGAAGCCTATGATAATGACAAAGAAAGAGATACTAGTTTCCCAGTGTTTACTGTTCGTCTTAGGTATTTAAAATGGCAGTATGTAAAATGGCAGTATGTGGACAGGGATGGTTGTGACAGATTTTTAATATATAAATCATATAGTCATAGTGCAATTTGAAAGGTCAATAAACACACTTGGAGGATTTACACTGTGTGGCAGTGGGATTGACATGTAATCATCCACAACATGTAATCACCCGATAAGGAGTCTGACGGTACACAGCCTAGAAACGAGCACAAATGCCTCATCTTACCCATTCAGTTATGTTTAGCTTCAAAAAAGCTATGGTGAATGGCAAAGAGTTGTAGAAGAAGTACTTGATGCTGCTATAGAGATAGTGTCAGTAACTTTTGAATGGGTCATACACTGCATTATACACTGCATCTCATACACCGTTGTCTGATCAGCTAGTGCTAGATATGTTCATTAATTATGTAAAGAAAATTAATTATGTAAAGAAGAATTTGGGACTGTTTTAAATGTATTTTGAATGCATAATGTACAGTAGTGTTACTGAACAGCAGAGTATGAATGTTCGGTAGCCCTCAGAGAACCTCGGCCTCTTGTAGCAACTGAGAGTCTTCTTCCCAGATTAGAAATCTCCTGGGGCGGTTGACGAACATGTGTTTGTGTGCTCGGTGCTCGGTTCTCGGTTCATCAAACCCTGGCAATGGACCTTCGTAAAACCGATCGCTTGAGGTGTAGTAATAGAATGGAAGGTCTGGATCCAATCGTTTCATGAATTCTATTGACACTTTCCTCCAGGCATAGTAATTGTATATACTGTATGGTTTGTGTACAGATAGCGGGTAATTTCATTATTATTTGCCATTATTTGCCATGTATATACCTGTTTCATTGTGAGTACGCTGAAGAAGCATTCAACATCGTCCGTTGTGCTCGTTAATTCCCTCGTCTCAATGTTAGCAGCTAATGTGATTAATATTTCCCGAGTAAACCCGTATAACACAGGGAAAATATTTAAATTTCCTGCTACAGTGCAGCCCATAAAATCTGCACATTTCCTGAAGGTGTCCTGCAACCTACTTACAAAGGATAGTTCCTGTATAGTTTCCAGTTTCCTTTACTATTCCTGAAGAAGTTCAGGACATGTGTAAGATTCATCAAGGAAAGGAAAGTCTACAGGAGTATAGGAAATTTAGATATTTTTCCTGTGTAATACATGTACATAAGAACGCATTGTTAGTGTGACCAGTGGGAGGGTAATGAGCACATAAGAAAGGGATTGTGCTCTTGTTCAGAGCACAGTGCACGAATCCGATTTCGCAATTTTAGTGCATGTAGCTGTCCATGCACAGTTAACCCTGGTAGAATCAGGAAGGCGAATTGTGAAATGAGCATCGTCATGCTCCACTAGCATCGGTTTTGTTTTAAAATAATTATTACCTTCTGCCTTCCTGATATCGTCATTTTTAGTCTAGTGATCAACACATACATTATTGTCACCACATTTTCAATATACCAAACTAATTGCCAAACTAAGTATCTCCCCATTAGTTTATTGTCAGGCACAATTTAATAACGGCACAATTGCTTACTTTTTTGATTTTCTTTGGTGGTTCGATGAAGTTGTAGTCAGAACATTCAGAATCTGAATTATCACGGATAGGCTACACAAGCAGTGAATAATTAATTCTTTTCGTGAATATACACTTGATCTCTCTTGTCCACCATTTCATTTCCATTAGCCACCGACCACCGACACATAAACTGACACCCACAAAATGTTATCAACACACTGACATTTAGACCGAAATCCGAGTGGATAAGGCCGTCATGAAACGCGAAAGCCGTGTAGCCAAAGCTGGGAAAATGTCCCAAAATTTGAAGGCATGCACCAGAGCGTTCTTGAAGAGGCACCAAAAAAGTTGGAACTTCCCCGTATTAGTCCATTCTGGAAATACAATCGTACGAATACGAAGGAGACGAACTTCGTTCAGCAACCATTACACTACATCACAACCCCTCAACCGCCAAGCGATTCGAGTCGATCAGAGAGTCGATCAGAGAGAGGCAATCGATGAAGCGATTCGAGAGAGGCAATCGATCAGAGTGAACCAAGCGACAGAGTGAACCAAGCGATCAGAGTGAGCCAAGCGATTCGAGAGATCACCTACCTGCACCTAAAACAAAACATGCAGCTAGTATAGCGAAGCTGTTAGGACCATGTTAGGACCAATGGCAAAAGTGCTGGATTAGCTACTTGGCACATTAATTTGTGACCATGATCAATCAATTTATGTTACATATTATTATTATTGCTGCCTATAAACCTCACTGGACTTGTAACCTTATTAGTTAAAATTATACTCTAAATAACGCACATAAATAACGCACACTTAACGCTAGCTACATGCATATAGCCACTAATCCAGAAACCATTAATAGTAGCAGTAGTAGCAGAAGCTTAGTAGTAGCAGTAGATAGCTTGGGAATTGTCAAGTGTTATTCTTGACATTGCATTCTTGACATTGCAATCAATAACCTTTGAAGCTTAAGACACAGTAAATTAAATTGTCTCCTCCTTGTCATAACCAAACCTACACTGGTACATAATACATCTACAGGTGGCAAAGTAGTGATAAGGTGTGTCTGACACAAGCTTCGCTTCAGCTTGAAAGGATTAAAGTATGGCTCACCTCACTGCTACTGTTTTTCACGTATGCCGCCACCTAAAAACACAAAAGTTTGTCATCAGATGAATTACGCTGTGTAGATTCTGATTACATATACAAAATAGTTCTGCGTTCAGAAAAAGGTGGGTGTTAAATTTCATATCTTACTTGACTTGACTTAGAGGCTCTTGGGTCATTCCATGTGAGATCAACACGAAAATCGGATTACCCCCTCAGATTTCCTCGAAACTAACTTGATAAACCTTTGGTTGAAGTTTCATGGCTTCGTGGTTATAGTGTGGCAAAAATGTAGCAAAAATGTGAGGTTTCTTGACCTACCTACATCATGCAAATGTTATTTGATATGCACAAAATGTGGAGGTAATTGGTGAACCTTCGACTCAAGTGTTGAGGTATTTATAATTTTTTTATATTTGTTGTGATAACGCCAATGGGTTTGGGAGATTCGTGGAGATACATAATACGAAGTTTTACAGGCATTGATGAATAAAATGTTAGAATAACAGATTGTTAATAGATAAATAATTACACAAAAAAGTGCTAATTAGTAGCTTTAACCGCCACGGGCCACGATCGTGGCCCGCTTTTTTTGCGAAATTTTAATTCTGCGATACTTAGGAAGTAGCTCGAACTACGCACATCCCTGTATACAGGAAGAGCTGTAGAATCACGTGCAATTTAGTCTAGAAATTTCCAAGCCACGTTGCTATGTTAAAATTTCATTAGCATCTTACCGCACGAAGCTATGGCTAGGTTGTTTACTTGTGCCGATGTGCTTGAACAGCTTGAGGACAGCAATGGCGATGTCTCCTCTGGTGATGACAGTGCCTATGTGCCTATGAAGGAGTGGGGATAGTAGGATACCTCCCAAGCTTTATGCCAGACGCTGATGAACTGACGCTAGCACTATGACCAGGAGACTATGACCAGGAGACAAGTAGTTAGAATATCAGTAGTGAGTATAAAATAGAATTAGCAGTAATGAATTCATAGATCGTTCACCGATATAGTAATACATGTACGTATTGTGCTAGTACTTATATCTTAGCATTCATATGATGTGAAAATCTAATACCATATGATAGGCTGATCCATAAAAATTTTTTGGATTTTATCTCACCGCTGGCTGAGCATTTAAAATGATAAAAACGGGTGAGCGTAATAACCGTGGTTTTATGGCAACACATGTTGCACCATTTTATTCCTTGTTGTATGGGCATAGACATTTCACTTCACTAAGAATCCGACGGTTAAGTTTGCAGTTTTGTTCTCAGTTTGTTTTAAGGAATACTTGTGGTTCTGGGTTCCACAAGAGTTAAAACATACAATGTCTGGGTACTTGAAAGATCGACTTGATTGACTTCAGGTCACACATGTCACATATACACATATACCCAGACACCGCTGTATCTCCATTTCGTTTTTGGAGATACTGGAGAAAGAATACTTTTAGTTTCTAGGGTGCAACTTTTCTGAAATCGATTCTCTAGGACAACTTTTTCGCTTGCTCAATAGTACGAAGTCGACAGAGCGAATTGCCCATTCGTCCAATTGCAATGGTGTCATTATCTGCTCGTCATACGGTCTTTGCAAACTAGCTCTTGCTGCAAGGCATTTCACAGTGCCACCAAGACCGTACCCTTCCCGTGAGAAGTGGCAGCCACTGAGCAGGTATCCCGAAGTCAGCTTGGTGGTAACACAGATTCCTACTCTTTGCATGTCTTTCAGCTGCTCACGTCTGACTGCTAGTGGAGCTGGGATTCTAGAATCGCCGGTGTTGATAGACATGAGACTAAACACAGGCCTGCAAGGAAAGAACGAAACATACTCCTCTGCTCCTCATTGAGCAGCGCTTTTCACGTCTACTGGAGGTATCTAGTTGTTCGCTAGCTACCCTGTGCAGCACCGGCTACTAAAGTCACCTCAGACACGGTACCCAGACAAGGCATGAGACTCCTCATGCTACTTAAAAATAACCTGATTCAAGGTAACCTTCAGAATTTGAATGCATGATCGAGGAAAAATCTGTCTCATATACAGTAGCACAATAAAAATTATATATATCTTTGTGCACTATAGTGTATACTTTATGCGTATACTTTATGCATGAAATTTCTGAGAAAATACCAAATTTCTATAGCGTTAAGGGATATTTCATGTGTCATACCGCTGGACCTATAGGAAATGGTAATGGGGACACCAACTTTACTGTTGAAGGATGCATAATGGAAAACTACTGGAACACACATGAATCCTGCAAACAGGACGGTACTAAAATTTAGATTTTGGACTGTGCATATTTTTTTGTGCAACAAGGCCTCTGTGCTGCAAGGTCTATTGGATGGCAGCCTCTCAGACTTATCAGATACAGTAACGACCCCATGGCAGACGGCAGCGACGATGATTTTATGGACCTGCATGAGGAAGAGGGGTATTCACAACAAAATGTACATACTTATTAATTGCACACACTCCAAGACCATCACCCTCCCCAGGGTCCCCTTCTCACTCACATAACACTCACACCATCAGCTGCTGACGTAACTCTCACCTATAGATTTTCACTTTTCACCAGATACACCCCCAGACACATCCTTCTCACCCCCAGACACCTCCTTCTTACCCCCAGACACTTCCATCTCGCCCCCAGTCCCTCCACGTTCAACAGCGTTCAACAGCTGACCATGAACCTCCCACGACAAGGTAAAGCAACTACACAACAGTAGAGTTAATGTTTACAGAGGCAGAGCTAGGTCCACTACTTCTGCAAGGTAATTGTACTTACTACTACTGCTACCATCATGCAATTTCACCATACTAACCACACATGATTTGTGGAACAGTGGAACAGAGAAGCCAACTTCATAAAGAAGGGTGAGGCCCAAAAAATTAAGTGACCTTTGGAATCCTAAGAACCTAGTTTATAGTGCATATCACAGAGAACACAAATCCACTAACCTTGGGGTGCATACTCTGCGCAGTTAAGGCCTGGGTCAGGCACTGATAAGATTAATTTTATCACCATTTATGGGACTAATTAGCATAATTGAATTAAGCTAATTAGTTTTTTGGAAAAAGAAAACATTGAACTTCATTTTGGATCATTTTGATGCAGCATACACTGTATGTTGCAAATAATACAGCAGTATGAACATAGTGTAAATTTTGGTATTGAAATCCTTAAGTGCGCAGAGTCTAATAATTATGTAACTGTATATCTAAAAAACAACAGCTAAAAAACAACAGCCATCATTGGGAATAATGCACAAGCCAACTAGGGATGCAAATTAATGTGACCTTTGGCCTTTCTAAAATAATTATGACCCTACATCAATAATAATGTATAACCTTACACATGTAAGAGGTCACATGTAAGAGGTCATCATAATAACATACAGCTTCTCAATGGTCTATGCAGTACTAATAGAGAGAATTACACAAACAGAAGCCAAAAAAATGTATGCGACCTCTGGCCTGCCTAATTATGAATCTAGAATGATATGTATAATGATATGTATAACCTTACACATGTAAGAGGTAATCATAACATACAGCTTCTCTTGCAGTACTAATAGAGAGAGGTACTATCTCACACAAGGTACTATCTCACACCGTCTTGCCACCAGATTGACTCCACCAGATTGACTCAACGAGAATCAACTCTATAAATCAGCTATCAGCAGCTTCCAGCGTAGTTATACCAAGGGACTGTTCAATAACCGGCCGCTTCCAGCGTAGTTACACCAGACTTCCAAGGTTAATATTCTAAGGGGCGCTCTAACGCCTTAATTGGGGGTACTCTTTTTAGTTCAGTAAGGCTCTTCAGGTCATTATAATATGGAAGAGTTTGTGTACCTAAACTGATAAGAGTACCCCCAAGTGATGTTGACACTAAAAAGTGTACCCCTGAATGTTTATTTTCTATACCAGTTTACAAAAAGAGCAAAAAGAGTACCCCCTAGATACATATACGTATAATTATACTCACTAATATTGCGCCATAAAAAATCCTTTCCGTGAATTGTTCCGCATCGTTATGTAGTCGGTTTTGTATCTGAACTGTATCAGTAACTATTCTGTATTTTCAAATAATTGTATCTGAAGCAGATTTCACAGCCAATTACTGTACTGGTTGATACACAAGTGTACAACGGACAAAACAGGACAGAACAGTATCTGATGTGTTAAGAGATCATGTATCAGACCAGAAGCTTAAAATAGAGCACATGAGAGAGCGCACATGAGAGAGCACATGTAGTAATAAAAAAAACAAAGCAAAGCAAAGCAAAGCAAAATGTCTTCCCCAGATAGCCAGCTCCGATGTAAGATGAGTTAAAAAGTGAGTGTAACTTAGCATGATTATACAGTACATTAATAGACTTACTTTTTCCTCATTGGCATGACTTGTATAAGTATAATAATATTATAGATCTACTTTGCACCACCTACGATTATTATATATAATTATAGGTTTACAAAAAACTAACAAAGCTAACGAAGTGAGTTACATTACATGCGGTGCATCAGCTCATTAAACTCCATGCAGAGACTCCAGGGAAACATTGAGTCAGCAGCACGAGCATATAATTATGCGGAAAGTCTCCCTTCATCTTCTTGTGTGACTTCGTTGTTGTTGACCATTCACATGCATGATTGCGAACACTACAATTACAATTCATTCAATTCATTCATTTAGTCCCCTGACACTCCGATGAAAAGCCATCGTGGGTATGTTTTCATTACATGGTTCACATTATAATTATGGCCCAGGATCTGACCTAGCTGATGGTTGGAAGAGAGAAGTGTGATGCAGTGTCAATTAATGAGCTATTTTTTTTTGTTTTCCATTTTCTAATTCTATAGCATGAACAAGAAAAATTATTACTGCATGTGATATTATATTATTTACAGGGAGAATAATGAATTTGCATGTACGTATACCTGCAGGGGAAGCAGGGGAATAATGTAATCATGGCTGATGTAATCATGACTGGATTAATAGTATGCATGGCTGTACAGCTATTATATGCATGCAGGGGAAAAGATTATGACTGCACAAATCTGCACAAATCATATCAGGACATGGAGGACATTTTTGTCCGTCCCTTCACACTAGCTGCAGGATTTACATTGAGAATGAATTAAAACATTGTAACTTCAGAACAATTGTAACCAACCATCTTATTCTGCATGCTCGTAAAAAGTTTGTCTAACTGACATAAAAAGCTGTCTCTGCCGTTTTGGAAGTAAGCGTGGGTGATTTTTACTGTACTTTTACCATAGGCTACCACTTCCTGAAAATATTTCTCTAATTACAGGCATGAGGAAACATTTTGTAAGCCTGAGTAATATTGAACAGGATATGACCTAAGGGCACAGCAAATCTAAGCTGCGTTTACCTGCCGATTGGAGGGAACTAGTATCCAGTGAGCCAGCACGTTTACCTAAGGTGTGAACCAGCTACACACTTCATTACTTCAAAGGGCACAGTTATTCACACCTCTACAGAAATGTCTGATATGTTTAAAGTCGTTGTCACCAGGCATTACTGTTATTCGTAGCAATGGCTCGATCCTAATGGGTATGACGACTGCAACCAAACTTTTGGTGAAAGGGGCGTCTCTACTTTTAGGCTTCTGTGAAAACATACATTAAAATTACATAATAATAAGTTTTACATCTCATACGGGTATACTATTATTTACCAGGATTGCCAAATATTTTTGTTGGTACGTCTCTTTAAGCTCTTGTGGAGCCTTTGTGGAGCCTTCATGTAGTCCATAACATTGTTTGCCTGTGGCCTGCTGACACTGTTAAAACTGGGGCGTAAAAAATGCTGTAAACAACAGCCAATTATGGTGTAAAATGGTGAACCCTGGGGTGTAAAATAGTGACAGTCGTATGGCCAGAGACCGGAAGTTGCATGTAAAACATAGGGCAGTTACTTAAATATGCATTTCCAATTACGTCATGTTGGGGAGTAAACAAAAAACAGACTCTGACTTTGGAGGGCTTGACTTGGCATTCAATAGTCACATGATAGCAAGTGACTGTAGAAACATGGAGGGTATCATCTGAGCTACTGATTGATACCAAGTTGAAGGTGTAGAATCGTGCTGGAGCGAAGCTACAAGCCAGTATATGGAACAAGGGTGTTGTAGGTGCCTTTCCTCCTGCTTCTGTATCTTTGGTTCCTCAACTGATCACAACTTTATAGCTGGCTAATGTTGTTCAGGTAGGTCTATTGTATATTATAAATAGCTATCTAGCTGTTCCCATTGTTCATTTAGATTTTATACTACTTGAAAGTGTCATGTGGTTTTCAGCATGTACATGTGTAATATAGATCATAAAAATCATTGACTAATGAGAGTTAGTGTCTCAGTTTGTGTGTTGACTCCTATGCTATAAATCTTCACCTTCAGAGTCTCCAAAGATATCACACATGAGTTGGTTGACTTCAACGTCCAAGTGACTACCATCGATATCACTGCTGACGTCGGACTGTTCATCACTTGCACTTGCACTGTCACTCGCACTGTCAATGTCTTCCTGCTCTGCTGCTAGAGCTTCAACAGGGAGGTTAGTGCATCCTGTACATTTGCAGCCAGGACCACAGTAACCATTACGTTTCTTGCAGTTACAGCGTGATGAGGAGCATCCTGTTTTACAGCCACAGCCTTTCCGAATCAGCGCTACTTGTTGTCTGATTCTAGACACATTGCTTTCACTGTCCCAATCTATCATGAGGGTGTTTGGATCAGGCTTTTTCCAGCCGAAGTCTTCCAGTGGTGGATGGACAATGTTGTTTGATGCCTGTTTGATGCCGCTTGATTCCAGACAGATGAAACCCAGCTACTCCTCTTCCAATGTCGAAGCAATGCTTCATGCGAGGGTGTCATGTCCTCCTCGTACTGAATTCTCGCCCATATTCTGTCTCGTATAAGATCAAGCCATTGCTCATGTCGTTGGTGATTGCTAGCTGACTGGACTGAGTTGAACAAGGTCATTGGAGTTGGAAATGAAGGTAAGAATGCTGACTTGTGCTTCTTAAAATAGGCGCACCCTACTAGCCGCAAGAAAGATAAATACCCGTTGTGCTCATTTGTGAGTGTACCAGGTGTGCTGGTACATTGTTAGTTCCATCTTCGTTGGAAAAGGTAGCATCGTTGTGCCCCACTGGGAAAAATGGTGTTAATTGTTGTACATCGATTAACTTGGTTTTATTGTCAGTGTTCGTACAATTAGGAATATAACATATCAGTTTCATGATACCTGTATTCTTTCTCCATCTAGGTGAGAAGCTAACATCATTAACATTGCTCACATCCCTCCTACAAAGCAAGCAGATGCAGCTTTCTGGCTGTACATTGAGAGAAGGCTCAGCGGCTTGGAGTTGCTGCAGCAGGGAAGGATCTTTCCAGGATTTGGGATGGGAAAACTTGGACAGGTCTTTCTTCTTACACAGAACACATTCTTCGCATGATCGGCCTGGATGTACTGCTGAAGTTACATGACGCGACTCTCTTCCAGCATCTCTAGCATCTCTAGCAGATCTCATAAATTTTATGTTGATAGTTTTGTTGTTGTGTGCATTGTTTTTATAGCTTACCATAAGTTGGACCAGTGGTGAAGAACTCTTGTAAATACCATGTGGCTGGTGTGTAAAGTACACCCACTTTGACATGCTGTAAAGTAATGAATATACAGTAGAACAGTCCAATTTTTTGGACATAATACGCATCAGCCTTTAAACTATTGGTATGCAAACTTTGGAGCTGGTACGGGGTGAGGAACCGTTTTTTACATCGGCTAATATGCGGGTAGGTCAAAACCGCAAGATATGGTGGCTGCACAAAAATCTCTTGTGTAAAGCAACACTCAGTGTTAAAATTGTGACATACATATTGTTGCAAAGAGGATGCAATAACAATAAAGAAGATGCAAATATATATTGTATACATGCAAGGAATAAAAAGTTACACTGAGCTAAAGTTAGTGCAGAAATTGAGCTTTAAACCGCAGGTCCAGATAGACAACAGGAAGTACTTCCCGTTCATGAGGTAAATTTGGCCTTGGCCATTCGACTGGTGAACATAGGTGCTATTTCCTGACCAGTGCATTTTAATTTCTGGTCGGTAGTCGGTGTCTTTCATCACCTGGACATAATTTTATTTCTATACTTTATGCTGTTAGTTTCCTCTTGTAAAAGCAGTGCTATCTCATCACATTCAATGAACTGTGTAGCTGTGCTTCAGCAAGTACCCCCAAAAGTGTACCCCCAAAAGTGTACATCTGGTGTACGAAAGATCCACCTGGATAAAGAAAAAATCTCAAGGTATTGTTACAAAGCGAGTTGAAAGATCACATAAGTTTGCAGCTAGCTATTGAAGTGGTGGTTGCGCATGCTCAGTAGCTGTGAAACTCAGAACAAAGACAAAAGACAAGACAGGATTTGTTCACTGTTCACTGCATTACATAAAGTGTAATGCAGTGGATGATGTTACAATGTACTTCTAATGACAGGTAAGGAACTGTCTATTTTTCAACTTTCTAAGCCACCTTTTTCCTACAGTAAGTAAATGCTAACTGGCATGCTAACTGGCAAGTATACATGTCGAGAACAATCTGGTCTGAGCCAGGCGACCTATGAAGTGGTACAGTGGTACAGTGACAAGGTGAGTGTTGTGAAAATAGTTTTCAACCGTGCCTAGGTATCGTCAAGAGTCTTGCTATACCTGCAAGAAGACTTTGTATTGTCACTGTACAATATTATTTTTGTATTTCCTTCTAACTGTTGTCAGTTTCAAAATTAATGTCACTGTTAACAATTTGTCACTGTTAACATTTTTAAGTTGTTCATAACCTACGTAGAGTAGCATTTTTTTTTCAAGGTTAAATTAAAAGGTGCACTCCATCTCGGGGCGTGAAACAGTAAACAAAGCAAATAAACAAAAAAATAAAAAAAAAGAATTCTTGCAGCATTGATTCCACTGTAGCCAGCTCCGCAGCGATAACCTCTCTGCCCATCCCTCCAGTAGTAGACATTACCAAGGGGGGACTTACATCGAAGTAGGTCTTTTCCAGTCTGCCTCCCCATACCCCGTTTGCTGAGATTGCTGAGATGTCTAGACGAGCTGTAGCACACCGGAGTGTTTCTTCAGTAATTGGCTGCAGGTACGGTTCTATGCGAACGTCTTCAGTGAGCAGGTCCAATTTGTTGGAGTGTTTGTTGTGTTTGTTGGATTCCAGCCATATCTCAATGCTAGGGCATCTTGGAAAGCTCCCTTGTGTAGGGTAAAGCCATGTTCTGACAGTGGGAGTGCCGTCAGCCATGAGGAATCTCGCTGGCAAGATCCATTGCTCTTTGCAGAGGAAGTTGATTTAGCTCAGTTATGGTTATTCAATCTCCTAACATCTTTCTTCTGGGCCAGTTGTGTGTCAAGAGTTTCCAGCAATTGAATTCCATCAATGAGAGGCCGAGCCCTTTCTGCCAGCTTTGCCGCAGTCACAATTTGTTGGAGTGTTTGTTGGATTCCTCAATGCTAGGGCATCTTGGAAAGCTCCCTTGTGTAGCGCTGGCAAGATCCATTGCTTGAGAAGTTGATTTAGCTCAGTGGCTTTTGACTTGTTCTCATGGTTACATCTTTCTTCTGGGCCAGTTGTGTGTCAAGAGTTTCCAATCTATAAGCAATTGAATTCCATCAATGAGAGGCCCACATATAGCTAGTGAGGATCTTTCTGCCTTCTTCGCCTTCTTCGATGGAATGCTGATGAGTAATACACTCTTTGGGGTACTCGATGTAAACTAACTGGTCACCCCTAGAGTTTTAAAGTCCCCATAATTGTAAAATTACACCCCAGTTCTGCCCGAGTCCAGATTTCAATACCAAAATTTACACTATGTTCATATTATTTGCAATATACAGTGTATGCTGCATCAAAATGATCCAAAATGAAGCTCAATGTCAAAAAACTAATTAGCTTAATTGATTAGCTTAATTCAATTATGCTGGTGATGACGTCAAGAACGATGCCAAGGGCTAGAATAGCTAGGTACTAGTATCCTTGATGGGAAGAGATCCTTGATGGAAGAGTAGGAGTTATTGTATTCTTGAGATACACAAAATAGCCTTACCTCTAGGGTGGCTGTCAAACATTTTTACTTCCCATCAAGGAAACATAATCATAACAACATAATCTATCTTTTGAGGGCCTAAACAGCTACTCTACCTTGTTTAAGTCCGCCGTATTTGTTGCCAAAGATAATCTCGTTCTAGCAGCTAGCTAAGCAAATACATTGACCTTATGACGTCACTTGCAATGAATAACATTAATAAACATTATGAATCTCATTAACACTACATGATCTACATAAAATGTTGGCAATGAATAAAATTAATCTTATCAGTGCCTGACCCAGGCCTTAACTGCGCAGAGAACAGTGTATACATAATTATAGACCTGTGTATTATTATACAGATCTTATATAGCGTAACATGGTGCAAAATTTCGCGTTTTTCGAAGGCAGAGCATGCAGTAACGCGTGATCCCATGTAGGCTAATTGATGACACTAAGGCTTGAGATCATGCAATCATGCATGCAGGCCCTGCATGTATACATGCATGCATTAGTTAATTCAGATTTGATATTATGATTTTTGTAATGACGTGTGTTCAATGACCTTTTGGCTATGGTAAATGACATCCATAGTGCCTTGCAAAAGTTGGACCTGCACTGGTTGAGCACACTTAGACCAAAAAGCGATAAGTCGATGCACGTATGTGCAGCCAGCTCCTGTTCTAATTCGAATACTTTTGACCGATTTTCGAACACCCACCAATAGTGTAGTATAGTATAATAGTATGTCTAGTATAGTATATTGATCAGTCACGATACGACACTTTTCTCTTGGCCAGAGCCAGTGCAGTCACTGGCGGTTGGGCAAAGCATTTTCTTCATATTTTAACCCTTTAACCGCCACGGGCCATGATCGTGGCCCGCAATAAGTGACTTTTTTTGCGAAATTCTAATTCTGCGATACTTAGGAAGTAGCTCGAACTACGCACATTCCTGTATAGAGGAAGAGCAAGAGCTGTAGAATCACGTGCAATTTAGTCTAGAATTTTCCAAGCCACGTTGCTATGTTAAAATTTCATTAGCATCTTACCGCACGAAGTTTATAGCTATGGCTAGGTTGTTTACTTGTGCCGATGTGCTTGAACAGCTTGAGGACAGCAATGGCGATGTCTCCTCTGGTGATGACAGTGCCTATGAAGGAGCTTTATGCCAGACGCTGATGAACTGTCTGGGACTGATGACATGCATGACATGGACCTAGACGCTAGCTATGGACCAGGACGTGAAAGACCAGGAGAGGGCTCACTGTGTGAGTATAGTATAGCTAGAATATCAGTAGTGTAAGTATAGTATAGCTAAAATAGAATTAGCAGTAATGAACAGTCTTTATGTGAGCTTGTATGTGAGCTCATAGATCGTTCATCGAGCCCCACCTTCTCTCTGATGTCTTAGCACTGTTACAATCATATGATGTGAAATTCAAGCTTAGTCAAGCCTTTATCAAGCCTTTATACCATATGATAGGCTGATCCACTGTTCCATGAAAAAAATTTTTTGGATTTTATCTCACCGCTGGCCGGGCATTTAAAATGATAAAAACGGTGACTGTGGTTGCTATGGCAACACATGTTGCACCATTTTATTCCTTGTTGTATGGGCATTCTATTGGTATATGGTTGCTAGGCATTTTATTGCCCGATAGAGAATTTACAGACATTTCACTTCACTGTTAATTAAGGGTTAACCTTTTATTTTTTATTTACGGTGCAGTGAATTTCCAGAGCAATAAAATGCCTCAACCAATAGAATGCCCATACAACAAGGAATAAATAAACTGCCAATTTTAAATGCCCGGCCAATAAAATCCAAAATTTTTTTTTTATGGATCAGCCTATCATGGTGTAAAGGCTGGCTTTTCACATCATATGAATACTGTTGACATCAGAGAGAAGCTCGACTGTTCAGTCCCAGACAGTTCATCAGCGTCTGGTATAAAGCTGGTAGCCTTTGGGAGGTATCCTCCTACTATTCCCTCTCCTTCATAGGCACTGTCATTGGCACTGTCATCACCAAAGGAGACATCGCCATCGCTGTTCTCAAGCACATCGGCACAAGTAGCCATAGCGGTAAGATGCTAATGAAATTTTAACATAGCAACGTGGTTTGGAAATTTCTAGACTAAATTGCACGTGATTCTACAGCTCTTCCTCTATACAGCTACTTCCTAAGTATCGCAGAATTAGAATTCCGCAAAAAAAGTCACTTATTGCGGGCCACGATCGGCGTTTAACCCTTTAACCGTCGGATTCTTAATTAACAGTGAAGTGAAATGTCTGTAAATTCTCTATCCGGTTTCCAGAGCAGCCTAGCAACTAGCCTCGGTCCCAGGCCGATTTTTTTTTAATAGAACGAAGTTGAAAAATACGGCCTGGGAACCGGAAACTAAAGCAGAGATTCTTCACATTTTGTTTCCTGCTTTTTTTTTCTGTAATACTAAAGGTGTACGTAGAGGCATTTTACTCCCATAAAACTTACAGTAATGTAGCTCCGTGTCATGTTCTCAATTTATAGCTAGCTAGCTATGGCATGCAACGCGTTGTCTTGTTTGAAGCAAGATGGCCTCACTCTCATGGCCGAACAGGCCCAGGCTCTCAAGCTCCTGTTTGAGGGAAGGGACGTGTTTATCTGGTTCCCAACGGGATATGGCAAGTCTCTCTGCTATATCATATCAGTTGCTACCCTTTTTAATGGACTACAAGCTAGGTAGGACCAAGGCTCCTCCTGTTGACAAAAGTGTTGTTCTTGTTAATTGTCTCTCCCCTTGTATCTCTCATCATGAGACTCATGATTGACCAGGCAGGAGTCTAAACAATAGAGGTGTTTCTGCTGCCATCCTCAGTAGCAATAAAGGAATCGACAAAGGTTTGGTTGCCACTGCATGCCAAAGAAGTGTCTTCTGGGAAGTATTTCCTGCTGTATACTGCCCCAGAGGCTGTTGTTGAAGACCACTGTTGGAGGATTCATTTTTTGTTGTACCACAGAGTCAATTTATTAAAAAACCACGCCCAGATCACGCCCAAATACAATACAATCAATACCAGGCCTAGTAGGCGACCTAGCGTTCAATTGGAGACGGATCGGCCTGGGATCGAGGCTACCTAGCAACCAATAGAATGCCCATACAACAAGGAATAAAATGGTGCAACATGTGTTGCCATAACAACCACGGTTATTACGCTCACCCGTTTTTATCATTATAAATGCTCGGCCAAAAAATTTTTTTTATGGATCAGCCTATCATAATGAGTCATTATGACTAAGCTTGATTTTCACATCATATGAATATTATATCAATTTAAAGTACAATACGTACATGTATTACTATATCGGTGAACGATCTATGAAATTTACAAGCTCACATAAAGACTGTTCATTACTGCTAATTCTATATTTTACCTATACTATACTTACACTACTGATATTCTAGCTATACTATACTACTTGCCAGAGTCACACAGTGAGCCTCTTTCACCGTCCTGGTCCATAGCGCTAGCGTCTAGGTCCATGTCATGCATGTCCTCAGTCCCAGATAGTTCATCAGCGTCTGGCATAAAGCTGGTAGCCTTTGGGAGGTATCCTACTATCCCCTCTCCTTCATAGGCTCCTCAAGCTGTTCAAGCACATCGGCACAAGTAAAGCCATAGCTTCGTGCGGTAGATGCTAATGAAATTTTAACGTAGAAACGTGGCTTGGAAAATTCTAGACTAAATTGCACGTGATTCTACAGCTCTTCCTCTATACAGGGATGTGCGTAGTTCGAGCTACTTCCTAAGTATCGCAGAATTAGAATTTCACAAAAAAAGTCACTATTGCGGGCCACGATCGTGGCCCGTGACGGTTAAAGGGTTAAAGATCCAAAATGAAGCTCAATGTTTTCTTTTTTATTGATGTGGTGATGATGTAGAACGACAGCAGCAAATTATATGATTATACGCCGCCGCATTGTTACAACTCGAAAGCGCTTCGACAAGATGATGCGATCTGCTTCGGTAGAGACTTGTTCCAGAAGTATCCCAATGTGACATTGAAGTCGACAGCTGCAGGAACTGAGTAAGTTGTACATGTACTATAGTACAAGTCTGTGCTATACATGTTTTACTACATGCTTTGGAAACATTAGACCAGCTTTTCGGTCCTCTGTTGGCAATCTAAGGATGTGAGTGAAGTGAAAAGTTGCTACATGAAATCACTTTCTAAGGTACTACCTTGAACGGAGGGAACGGGAACATGGATTTCAGGTGCAGTCGTCCGCTGGGGACAGTAATTTTGACGGAGGGGGATTTAAACACTCCTTCAATAAACACGTACGTTAATTGCCCTTAGAGTACCCTTGATTATCAATTTTCACGTTGATGAATTCGTGACAGAGCAAGTCATAATACTACTGTTCCTTGCTTGAATCGGCTTGCTTGAATCGGTATACAGCATTTCATTAGCCGACTACGAGCGTAGTTACCTCACCCTCACTCACACCTCAGCTAAAAGTGCATACTTACGGATATCCAGAAAGCGAATATTTCGGATAATGGAGGAAAGTATCCTGTTAAACAAAAAAGTAATTATTGGATTACAGTAAAGCTGTGTGTGTGTGTGAAGCTGTGTGTGCGTAACTGGACTCTTTTATACGCATGTTACTTGTCTGAAGCAAGTCAGTCGAAAACGTCATCCCTGAAGAAGATGATCATTGGCGGGATATTTGCACGTTAGTATCAGTATTTCAATAATTTGTCTTAGAGTAATTTGTCTTGGTATTCTTCTTGGAAATGTATATGGATCGAGAGTCTACATTACACCGAAGATGCACTACTTACCCCAGGATAGTACGTACCGTATAGCAGCTATGGTGAAATTAGTACATGGAATCTATTTGCTGCAATCTGAGGAACTGCAATCTGAGGAAGTGTACTTACAATTATTCAAATCTGATTGGTTGTTTGTTTAGGAAGTTTCTACATGGGTCAGCTTTACCGTATCCCGCTATGCATCGAGGCATACACAAATAATGTGTGTGTATATAGTAATGTGTGTATTATGTGTGTACGCGAGGGTTTTCAAAGCTCGAAGAAATTACGGGCTATTAATTGTGCCCACTTCTAAATGAAAAATGATTGCATGCACCTATGCAATATATCCTCACCTTAAAAAAAATTGTAGCCATGCAGTGCCCACCCTGCCCCACCTATCTTGTTATAGGGCGTGGCTAAATCTACAAAGGATTATTTTATAGTGTCTTGACTACAATGTGCAGTAGTGACATCTAGTTTGACTAAGCAACTCAACCACTATCACTAAACGTGAAGTCGTGGGCCCATGGTGTGTCTAAAAGTATACTAAAGCAACTATACTTGCAAACATTAATTTTATACAACAGCACTTAGATCCAAGTCAATCTTTTGTAAATGTAAACTCAACAATAATTAAAAACAGAGTAAAGTGGTGTAAACTTACTTCTCAGTTGAAATACAACCATAGATGCATAGCCCCTAGTCACGCTCCCGCATTGCGCATGCTCTTTTTCGTTCTAAATTACCTAAGTCCAAATTGTCCCAAATTGTCCCTTAGAACCCTAGAGTATACACGTACTGAATATTTCTCTGTCTAATTATTATTATGCTAATTATTATTATGATGCCTATAAATAGCAGGCTGAAGAACACAAGCCCCAGTCAGCAGATGCATGGTATCCGTCAGATTGCTTCAGCAAAGAAAGTTCTTCAATTATGAAAGTTCTTCAATTATGTGACTTGGGTATAATTATACTGCTTAGGTTTCACTTGTAACAACATCGTGTTTTACAATCATTATAATATGTTTCATCACTGCTAATATTTTTATTGATCAGATGATTGTGTAATTGTGTTGCTTTACATTCACGTTGACGTTCTCAATGTTCACACGGTGACATGGTTCGATCAGGAACTTCTCTGCAGACGCCCTTTTCCCGGGAAACGTTTTCTTCACCTACACATAGGTTTACAAGTTCAATGGTGGCTCATGATGTCCACTACTGTACTAACTAGTGCTCGCCATGTTTTTGCTTTCGCTCAAAAGAAATTACATGCATTGTTATTTATTGTATTATGCAGGACCAGGATCAGTTGTATATAACTGTACATGCATATTGTTATCTATTCTAGGAGGATCTGGATCTTGGATATGATTTTCTCGCACATGGGGAATGAGCGCGCATGCGCATTACATCCACAGGAATAATTAAAGGGTGTGTCCAAAGAGATCGATTTCACAATAGCTAGCTGTTTTAACGCCCCGCAATAAGTGACTTTTTTTGCAAAATTCTAATTCTGCGATACTGCCTGCGATACTGCACATCCCTGTATAGAGGAAGAGCTGTAGAATCACGTGCAATTTAGTCTAGAGCCACGTTGCTATGCTTAAGCTATGGCTAGGTTGTTTACTTGTGCCGATGTGCTTTAGGACAGCGAAGGAGGCTACCAGTCTAGAATTTTCCAAGCCACGTTGCTATGTTAAAATTTCATTAGCCGCACGAAGTTTATAGCTATGGCTAGATTGTTTACTTGTGCCCATGTGCTTGAGGACAGCAATGGTGATGTCTCCTCTGGTGATGACGGTGCCTATGAAGGAGCCTCCCAAAGGCATTATCGATTGCATTATCTTGTTCCTGTGTCATTTGCGTAGTGAAGTGAAATGTCTGTAAATTCTCTATCGGGTTTCCAGATGCCTAGCAACCATATACCAATAGAATGCCCATACAATAAGGAATAAAATGGTGCAAAATTTGTTGCCATAACAACCACGGTTAATACGCTCACCCGTTTTTATCATGTTAAATGCTCGGCCAGCGGTGAGATAAAATCCAAAAATTTTTGAGGATGGTATTTAAACCACGATATTTAAACCACGATAGCAAAACAATTCCTCATTCTAAATGAATGTTGCAAGAAATTGATGTTGGGTTTCCACCATGGCAGAGCCAGACACCACACTCAGACTGTGTTGGAGCAGAACGCACAACGCCCGTTTACATATCTTTGCCAAGTGTTGGAGCTGATGTGTTGGTGCATGGGCTAGCAGTTGCAATTAACAGTGAGCAGTATGGTGGGTGGCCGACTAAATTGCTGTTGCTGGATGACATGATTCGACATGATTCATATTCTACAACAATAACTGTTCTGGTCTGCTACTGTTCTGGTCTGCTATACTAAGATTGTAGGAGGAAAACAACCCTTAACACGGGTATACCTTTTATTGTTTTGTTGAATCGGATATATTAGGAATCCAAGACTGAAATTGCATAATTCGTCTAAAAGAAAAAGGTTATATCTATATCAACAGATTCGGATTTGGATTTCGATGTTGTGCTAGAAATTACTATCTACTGGATTTTCTACTGGATTTTCTACTAGATTTCGATGTTGTGCTATGTGCATGTGCATGCCCTAATAATTATCACATCATGACTCTACATGTATAATAATTATACATGATACAAAATAACATAATTATTATTGATCACAGAAATCCAACATTTAAAGTATCTACTTCACACTTGAGATGGAGCACACACACACACAGCATGTTCTTCAAACAAACGCACAAATCAAATCAAACAAACGCACAAAAGCCAAACCAGAACCTGAGCAAGCCTTGTACAACCGATCCAAAAAGATTGGCAGAAGAATTGAAACTTTCCAATGCCTGGAGTATTGATAAAGAGGATGTGAAAATCCAACCATATGATAGGCTAATCCAAAAAAAAAATTTTTGGATTTTATCTCACTGCTGGCCGAGCCATATTTAAAATGATAAAAACGGGTGAGCGTAATAACCGTGGTTGTTATGGCAACACATGTTGCACCGTCACGTGCCCTGTCATGCTAGAGGTTGGGGTCACGTGACTGCGGTTAGGTTTTGGGGGTTTTGGGGGAGTACTGAGAGAGGGGCCCCTGCGATTAGCATTAAGCACGTAAGTGTTGGGGGCCCTCATTCAGCCCCCGAAACGGTATATCAACATCGTCGGATGGAAAATGTAGGTCTTAAAAACCTCCGGGGTGGGAGGCTTAAGATTTGAGCAGCCAATTTGTCTGCGGCTTGCTGACAGTAGCTGTACGTGGAACCAGGATGCTATACTGGATGCGCATGTGCAGTAGGCATTCATGTAACCGGAAGCCACGCCTATATGGTCGTGGGCTTCGAGGTAAAGCCGCGGTTAGTGTATTCCCTCGTTAACTACGTTTAACTACATTAAACTACATTTAACTATGGTCGTACAGATTGCAGTAGATGATTGCGATCTATAGGTAATCCTACGCGAGGATATTACTATCTTTTGGCAGTACCGGTCTAAGCGGATGTCACATGCCTCTGTCATGCTAGAGGTTAGGGTCACGTGACTGCGGTTAGGTTTTGGGGGAGTACTGAGAGAGGGGCCCCAGCATTAAGCACGTAAGTGTTGTGGGCCCTCATTCAGCCCCAAGGAATAGAAATAGGTAGTGTACTCCCCAAAACTAGGAAAATACCTGGGTACAACACCGAAAAGGGGGGTTACAATGGCGGGACCTGTTTGTATATGTAGGCTGCATACTGAGCATTGAGTAATCTGTTGAGGGGTAGCCATGTCGAGGAACACATGTAGGCTGCATACTGAGCATATCCCGGTAGCCATGTCGAGGCGCGGGTCCTGTTAAGGGAACACATGTAGGCTGCATACTGAGCATTGATTGAGTAATAATCCCGGTAGCCGCGCGGGTCCTGTTAAGGGAACACATGTAGGCTGCATACTGAGCATTGAGCCCGGTAGCCATGTCGAGGCGCGGGTCCTGTTAAGGGAACCCGTCCTGTTGAGGGGTAGCCATGTCGAGGCAGAATGTGGGTATGCGTATTTTATGGCGTCAACACCCGGAGGTGGAATTATTTATCTACAATAAAATATATAACTTACACACAAACCTAAACCGTCATAACAAATAATGGAAGTCGTATATACAAAATATAAGTGCACGAAGTTGTGAGAGTCGGCGAATGTGGGAAGAACATACCGGCAGTGTCGACAGGGAGAATCGCATGGTATTCCGGATCCAGGGGGAGATCCAAGGGAGCAAAGGAACCCCCCTTTTGCTCAAAATATTAAAATCGATTTTTAGCAATCTACAGTCATTTACAGTCATGTTTTACCTATTCTACTATGTAGTAATGTCAATACCTGCATGTAGTCCACTCTAGAAGGAACAGAACTTAGCTAAAAGCAGTGGCAGCTTAGCTTCTTTACTCTTTCTCAACTGATCGCGTTGCAAAAACTGCTTAGTAAGCAGTAATTAATTGGATACAAGATGGGGATAAACCCACATCCATGTGTCCAGTGGTCATGCAGCTTTGATTGTGGTAAATTAACCAGACTTACTTATTATACAACAAGGAGTAACAGGAAGAGACCAAGTCAAGTGCCAATTTCAACATTCAAAGAGTAAAGCAGGGCACAGTTTCACATAAATAAAAATCCAAATCATGATAAATAAACAACAAAACTTATAAAAACAACTTCAATTGTAGTCACAGGATGTTATTGTCAGCCCTGCTGACTCGTCTCCCCCTTCATCTCCCCCTACTGACGTCCCCGAAGATTCAGACAGTGAACTTGATATGGAGGAGGGTGACTGTGTTATCCGGTGTGGCTTAGGTGGTGCTACCTCAAGAGATCACAAGTATCAAGACAGCCCGATGTGCTACCATGTCGGAATCGAGATTGGGTTCACTTGCTTTCAATCGTGACCAATGCAACCAGCTTTTGTCTGTGAAAAAACTAGTAGTATCATACAGCCAGCTACACCCAAGGAGAATGAAACTCCCTTTTATGCTACCTGATGATTATACAAGAGCTTACTCATTTACTCACTCAACTTCTTGATCTTACTATCACTGCACTGGAGCCATAGCTAGCTATAGCTAGACATAATCTAGACCTCCCTTGCCGCCCCTTGGCCTAGCACTCAGGTGACAGGAAACGACACCGGAAATGGGCGTGACCCAATTTTTCGCGCTGCGCGCAGCTTAATACTCACCCTTTGGCCTCGTTATCCTTTTACCAGTTGCTTTTAGGAACCACCCTTTTCTAATGTCTAGATTCGCCTCTGGGTATCCATTAGGATCAACTGCCTATTGTATGAGGAGAACTCACACGGACAGAAGATTGTTGTACTGCTAGCATGCCATGGAGTGTGGGTGTAACACTGGGCTGTTTGTTTCGGAGACTAGCACCCAGACCAGTATAGTCTTGCACTGACGTGTATAGAGGGCCAGCAGTCGACGGTTATGCATGATTGTGACTCTAATGGACAATTGCATGGTCGCCCGGACTAGAGTTGTTCAGCCAAAGCGTGGTCAGAATATTAACAGCGGGTACCGGTGGTGAAACCTGAGGGAAAGCACAGAGGATTGCCCTGTAGTGGGCTGAGAATAGTGCATGCTACAGTGCAAATCAGTAGAACATTTTGACCCTTTGTGATCCAACTATATACTTGCGTCCTGGCAAGGATCGTGTGGTAATAATGCGGATTCTATTGTTGTGAATTGATCAACCCTCGTGATGCTCGCAAAACATTACTACTTGTTGCTGACGGGATGTGGCCTGTAGTAATAATAAAGCTGTGTGACCAGAGCTACGCCTGAAACCGTCAGGTTGATTGTAGGTAGTGCGGCCTGGGTGGGCTCTGCGGAGATTCAGAGCGAGTCTGCCTCCATTGTGTGGCAGGATTAGTATGAGAGGCGCGTGAGTGGGAGAGCTATTATTGTTGCTGGCGGGGTGTGGCCTGGGGTCGTGCTGATCTATGCGCAGGCCGGCTCTGCGGAGATTCACAACTACAGGCAATGACTTTACTGACTGCGATGGTGCTAAGCAGGTATAATTACTGAGCACTGTGCTTCAGACTCTGCGGAGTCTGCGCAATGAGCCGCCCCGGGCGGGGCTGGCGGTCAGGTTGATTGAAAGTGCAGGGGACTGGGACTGGTGGGCAAAGAATATTTGAGTTTACATGTGCCGGCTGTAGAAAACACTTGCCGCAGAGCAGGTGCTTCGGATGGCGTGTGGGAGAGGGGATTTCAACTGGGCGGTCAGGTTGACTGTAAGTGCGCCTCGGAGCGGGATTCTGACGTGGGCAGGGGCATGAGTTTACATGTACCGCGGTCTGACTAGCGACCGAGAGAGTATGATGTGGGTCAAAGTGAGTGGGGCTCTGAGTTCTGCGCCTTCTGTGACGGTTGAGTTTGCGATGCCTGTAGAAAATACTTCACAGGGCACCTATAAGCAGCAGCCTGTGGACCCCCCTAGCGGAGAACCTGTTGATGGCTAGTAAAAGCAGTATGAAGGCCTTGGGCGGGGCTCTGCGGGTTAACAGTCTGTTGGACAAGTTTTAGTTAATGTAAAGTATGATTCTGTGCTGAGATTGGTCTACTGTAGAGGGCTCGGCAGTCTAACTAGTGCAGAGGCCAGGCTAGTATGAACATTGTTGTGACTGACTGGGCGAGCGGTCCGTGAAAGAGGCCCTGAGGCCACAGCGAAAGATCACTTCAGACTTCTTAGCTGATGTCCAACTATGTGGATAGGCTGCTTGCTGAGATTAGTTTAGAGCCTGTTTTTGGAGTGTTTTTGGAGTGTACTGTACTGTAGCACGGTTCCTTTCTCACAAAGAACCTTGGAAACAGTCTACAGTAGTTATTCTGCCAGGGTTTCGGAACAGTCAACGCCGACGAGGCCACAGCGAAGGATAAGGTAAGCTTTTGTGTGCATATAACTATCGTGCTTTCTGTAAGATGAGTACCTGTGTCTGTAAGCACAGCTTTTACAGCAGCAACTAGAGTTCAGCAACTATAATTAACCTGTGTGGCAGAACCATTTCTGGCATGACCATAGTGAGTCTTTTCTTGCTTTGATAGATGACAGCGCCCTTCCTGGGGGAAGTGGGCAGCTGTAGTATTTGTCCCCACTCTTCTCTTCCTAGACGCATAGCTTCCGATCAGCCGAAGGCGAAAAGAGAGGGGTGAGGAGTATCTTGAGTGGAGTACGTAGCTATTGGTTACGTAGCTATTGGTTACACATACATCCATCAGAAATGAATTTGTAGGGCATCGATAGTACCCCCTCATCTGGTCTCCGCCACCCATCAACGTCTTCAATGCACTGAGGGCCCGATTTACAGTGGAGCGCCGTGGACATTACACGGACAAACCTATTGTCCTTCCAGGCTGTCACTGTGACCGTGTCCTTCTCCCTCTCTGAATTACTGTAATATATACCTGTCAGGAACCTTAAGATCTACAGGGAAACCTCTTCCACAAGCATATACTTTTCCAAGTCTTTGAGGAGAGTATCCGAAGTACACGTGGTATTTTCCCTTCAGCGAAGTAGTGAGATGTGTGCCCTGCCGTGTGGAAGTAGCTATCAGCTAACACTTTTCACAGGCTTGTTGGGGAGGTACTGCTTGAGTGACGATCTTCCCTGGAACTTAATCATTGCCTCATCAACAGTCACGTTCCGGTCTAACGAGTACACTGCCGAACAGCGCTCATTGACTTTGTTGATGAGGGGAGGGGACGTAGGGACGTACTGGACGTACTTTTGCCAGTACCAGGGATGCCGGGAGTTGGGAGCGTTGTGTTGTCAGCAAAATGGAGGTAGCGACGAATATCTCTGAACCGATCCCTTGAGATCTTGGATGCGTAGTGGAGAAGGGTGTCTTTCTTCTCTATTGATGGACGCCCATCAATATGCATCCACTTTTCGTGCTGTAGTGGTACTTATTTGTCTCAGTAACGATGTACTCCAACATCTCAGGTGTGAACAGTAGTTGGAACCAACAGATTGAGTGAACAATTGCCGTGGATGGTCACGAATGGTGGGAGTCCATTGACTGGAGGTGGTATGTGTGTGTGATGCTACAACAAAGTGCCCTTTTGTAATATGTGACAGGCTCTGGGAAAACAGACCAATTGGAGCAGATATTGGTATTGAGCAATAGCCAGATTTATAGACTACAGTGTATAATCTGCTAATAGTTATCTCTCTTTCTACTACCTCTCTGCAAAATCTGATGCTCTGAATCTGACTCTTTCCATCAAAGCGCTTTGTCTAAGCTACCTTACTTTTCCCAATTTAGCAATCTTTGAGTGGGCGTTTCTCAATACTGCTGTTTTACAACTTCGAGTTTCCAACGCGCATAACTCAGGGATGGAACGAGGTATGTGCAAACTAAACATATCAATGCGTAGGCAATTCTTTGCTCTATCATCTATTATAGCTTGCGCCAATTGGCCAGAGCCTGTCACATATTATGTGCCTAGGCAGTGTTGTACAGCTTGTGTTTTCTTTGCTATCAATTAGCTTCCATTGCACGTGTGTGGACTGTAATCAGTCTGTTACCAGAGGTCACAATTTACTTTTGACTTGTGTGGTTTTGTATTATTTTGCCCAATGATAAACCCAAAATTGTACATGTGTGGTATGCTCTATGTGTAATTACTACACAGTCTACACTAAGACACCCGGAAGTGTGTGTTATACAGTTCATTTGTTCATTTGTCAATTTATATGGCCCCTTAGGTTGGCCCCTTAGGTAGTAACAAAAACAGTAATCTTTTTATCAAGGATGCCTAACACTATTAAATGATATAGAAATAATGCTGAATAAATAAGCTACTGAATGATATAAAAATAAAGTGGTAAGAAGGAGAAGGAACTGATGGTAAGAAGGAACTGAATAGTTACATTGACTGAATACCGTATAGTGGGTATATTTCGTCGCAGATGGACCATTACAAAGGATTTTATTTTCGTGGTCTGAGTTCCAGCCTTTTGGCGCATGCGCACATCAACATGCAGCTGTACCTCCACACCGTTAGCCCACCTCTTATTGTCGATAGGATAGGTGTGGTCAATAATACTGAACACGCCTACTATTCAATAAAGATATACATTTTCGTGGGTATAAATTTTTGTGGTAGAGGCTCAATCCGCGAAAACCGCAAACATTTAAACCCTCAAAATATACAAATATACCCGGTAATTACATTGAATGAAAGAAAACTGGTGATATTAATTTTTTTATTTCTGGGCAAATCAGTACTGGGGGTGCTGGACAGATACAATAGGCCTAGACTATAGAAAACACTAAGTAGTTGACTAAGACTAAGATATAACAAACTCAGGTGCATTAAGGACTGGGACGAACATAAAAAAGACATTTATAAGAGGCATTTATAAGAGGCACTTCAACCTGCTGCTGTTTACTGTGTATATTAATCTGTAAAACTTTTATGATGAAATGAAACACTGGCTTCCATTCTCTAGGAAAATATTAATATGAAGCCCCGCCCACTAATTGATGAAGCACTATTTCACTTTTGTATTGAAAAATCGGCGTTTAAACACTAAGTCTACTAGCTATTGCTGCTGCTCTAAGCTAACACTCACTCTAGCGCTTAGCCCTCCTGGTCTTTGCAAGGGAGAAATAACAGAAAGTTGTTTGATGTAGCAGTCTCTTGGATAGTAGACTTCCCAGGGACACGGTCAACAATCTTTTGACAAAGTACAAGGATAAATCAGCTAAGGAAGGCTCCTCGCAAGCTAGGTTATTGATTGCATGATAAAAGGTGACCAAAATGTGCAGTTGCTTGGATATTCCTCACACTTCTGTACACTCATAATTCACAATTCTAGGTGTTTCTGTTTCTTGCTCGTTTCTGTTTCTTGCTCCAGCCCTTTGCTTAGTAATGAGATTGAGATTGCATGATAGTGTTGTGTAGATTCAATATGTGTGTGCTGTACTTATCATGTAACTATACGGGGTGTGAGGTGTTTGTAAGGTTAGTTTGTGTGTGTACTGTTTTGCTATGTATGTATGGCACTTGTTCCCAATAATATCATTTTCAATAGTGTGGCTTTACCTTGTAGAAGTAGTTCTGTTCATGCCTCTGCCTCTTCCTCTCCCCCTTCCTAATTGTAATTATTAGCTGTATATAATTATTATTAGTACATTCTCTAAAAGTAACTCCATTGTTGTCTACTTGGTGTTACCTTGTGTTTAGGGTGAGTGGGGTTTAGGGTGAGTGGGGGGTGGTTCTAGGTCAGAGATGGGGGGTTCTAAGTCAGGTGGTGAGATTAAGTCGGTGCTGTTTATGCTAACTATAAATTTTTACATACTCGCAAGGTTCCTCCTCATCCAGGTCTGTGAACTCATCGTCACTCCCTTCTGCCATGGGGCCATCATCGTCTTCGAGGCCATCAGTGTCAGAGAGCCATCAGTGTCAGAGAGTCACTACTGTCAAGGATACCCTGAAGTATATCATCCCTTGTATCCTGTGGAATATTATATCAACTGACCTATCAACTGACCATTGAAATTGTGCAATTTTCAAATTTTTGATAACCTACTATGATCAGTCTCGGTATGGTTTCGTTATCCTTTGAGAGAATCCCTGCGAAACTGTGGTGTACCACAAACGAGCAAAAAGTGTAGTATTGTGCAGCTGGCCGCGGCTATTACTGATAAGGCATTGCCAACATTTTATGTAGCCTTATGTAGATCATGTAGATCGTGTAGTGTTAATGAGATTCATAATGTTTATTAATGTTATTCATTGCATGTGACGTCCATAAGGTCAATGTATTTGCTTAGCTAGCTAATAGATTATCTTTGGCAACAAATACGTCCTTAGCTATTTTGTTTACTCCGATACTAGTACCGATACTAGTACCAATGTTCATCTAGCCTTGTTTTTGAAGCTTGATCTTCAACGCCGTAATTGCACTTCTCTTGCATGACGTCATCACCAATTATGGGAGCATAATTGAATTAAGCTAATTAACATTGAGTTGGATCATTTTGATGCAGACATAGTTGGTATTGAAATCTGGACCCGGGCGCAGAGTTAGAGCTCCCAAATGGCAGCACATATAAGGGAGTTCATAAAGAGTTCATAAAAAGATTCAACTTTGGGCACAGAGCAGACAAACACACAAGCCAACTAATCACACAAGAAATATGACCTAATCTGACCTAATCCTAGCTGGGGAGCTATAACACAACTATTATGTTGGGAAGATTCCTGTAGATACAATTTAATACCTATGCTATACTAGTTTATAGTCAGCTAGCTAGCGTAAGCGTAGTAAAATTACTCAGATGACACCGTTCTTGAGGGTGTCTCTATTCACTGGACTGGACTACTGGACTCACCTTTGACCTTTGACCCCAATTTTTCATTTCTATGAAGAAGTAATCTATGTCAATATTAAACACCAAAATTTGTCAGCAAATGCTCTCTTGTGTACTTCTGTGTACTTGTGTTAGTTCACTTGAAGGACCCCCATCTACGCACATTTCCAGAACAAAACGGACGACTTAATCGTAAGCCAGACACAGTTGTTATGAGGTTCGACTTCCTGTTAACAGATATCGGCTGTAACAATCCATGGAGTGGAGTGCTCGTATACCTTAAAAAATAATAAAGGGTTTCGGACTTTCCACTTGGCACTAACTCCTTTATTTTTTCAATAAAAGGGTAGTCGAGTTTACGTTTGAGTACGGCATTAACTCACTGCATTAAGAATTTGTAGTGAATAGGGTCCCGAAATCTTCTCGAATTGAACGAAGTATGGTACGCTCAATGCACTGGACGCACTGGCAACCCTCCATTCCTCGGTCCAATTTTCTTTGGAAATCAATCAACCAGGCCTTCCTGGTACACAGGACCAACTGTCCGCCAATTGATGCGGGATGCTGAGTTTCGCTTTAATATTTCTTCTGACGTGAATGAAACAAGTTAAAAATTCGTGCAAGAGGCATCGCTAAGACCTTATACCTTCTAGTTATACCTTCTAGTGAAGGCTTTAAACCAACAAGCCGTATGTAGAGAATGTTTTTCGATAATGCACTGAATCACAGGTGGTTGGTTGTTTCTACGTGCTGTCGATAAGCTAAGCTATTGGTGTAACATCAAATTCTCCTAATGAAAAGGTGGAATCTACAGTTAGGATGCCAAATTCATACGAAGAAGTACAAAATCGCAGCAGATCGCCAAAAGTTCTGGTGTAGTCTCGAATAGCATGGGGTCTTCCGATAATGCACGTTGCATAGTTACAAAAACTGCACCATCCTTACTGCTTTGGTGCCTTTGTTTCACATTGCTGATCTGTTTTTCATTCCTGTTGCCCCAAGCACTACCTTTTCTACAGTAGCCGACATAGTGCTTGGCCATATGGAGTTTTCCATGCGCATAAAAAAGGTGTATACCCTTCAGGTATGCGGTACACAAGTAAACACAGATGATGAGGATCGCTACTTGACGCCAATTGGCATCAGCTGCAGCAATCTGGCTCTCCAACGCATGGGCTGCTTCCAGTTTAGTGCTGTAAGCAGTAAAAATTTGATACTTCGCAGAAAATATTTTTGCAATAAGCGCTTGAATATGCAATTTTTGCAATAAGCGCTTGTTGCTTTACAAATAAAAACAAACACTTTGAAAAAATTTAATAGAGCTAAGAGAATGACACACTGGACTACTGAAGAGGTGCTGCAACAGATTCTTGACAATGAGGAGAGTTGAAAGCAAGAATGGAAGTGGCGGAAATTCTGTCTTTATGAGTCTTGAAGTGTTGGCGGAATTGTTTGAGTGCAACACCATACTGAGTTTCCTGATAACTATAGGTAAGTATTTATGACATGTTAATTCATGCATATCATTTGAAAATTGTTAAACCATTTATACGATCATAGACTTTCGTGGGCATAACTCCAACCTGGATATATGTCGCTTTAAGAATGGAAACATACCAGTTCGATCGTTTACTTACATGCCTCTTGGTCCACGATTGTTTGGGACTGTTCAATCTCACCATTGTAGCGCAAATCATGTATGATTCTAAGGTTTGGCGTAATGGTGATTCGAGGGGTATCAATCTTTCCTTATGGTGTCAATCCATTCAGTCATCGATGTGCTTCTGTTAGAACCGAGTTTTCAAACATTTGGAATAATTCCAGAAAATGGAAAAGGTGACTAAAATGTCCTGTTCGACTCTGTACAACGCGTACCAAACAGTGGATTTACTGCTTTTTATGTTCTAGACTATCCAGGAATTAAGAAAAGTTATCAAGGGTGTGTATGGGGTGTGTATGGTGTGAAGTACAAGGTATGTAAAGGGTATGTAATTTTTTTATTCCTTACCTTCATATCTACAGAACAGACGTTACTTAACTTCAGATAGCCCGCTTCGGAAACAGTGAAGGTTTCCCCGGAAAATGTAGTGAGGAAAGGAAGCCACCTAAACTTCGTTGCTGGAGGGAATCAGTTCAAGTTCACGCTCAAATGCAAGCAACTGTAAAATTGGTATAGAGATCGACTATGAGTTCCTGCATCTGCTAAAGCTATACTCTTACAGGCAATCACCACTGGATTGCGTAATCCGATTGTACACGATACAGACGGCTTTGGTTGCAGTAGCTGTTTGGTTGCAGTAGCTGTCAAAGCCATGACAGGAATTCCTCTTGGTAATATACTTCTTAGCTCTCTGATCCGTGCATCGGAAAGTATCACCCCTGTAACCAAATTGATATCATATTACTGTTCATTACAGATATATTTATTTAGGTCTATGTAACCATTTTTTCACCTCGACTGATTGCTTGTCAACAATCAGTCCATTCAATCGGGTACAATAATTTATGTTAGTTATTGACTGGTTGACTAGTAATTATGGCTTATAACCAACCTACGCCCTCGGCATAATTACAGTCAACAACTGATTCATTTGAACATCTTGCTCTCACAGCCACTTTTGTGCCTCAGAATATATGCAGTTAGAACAGTCGAGGCTACTTCAATCTACTAAACTACCCGCCCACCAATATCAGCAGCTGCCGTTTTCAATGTGCATTGCGCTGTACCCTCTGAGCCACAGCCTTGACGATTGAACTGCAGTGTTTCAAGCCTCATGAACATGTAATAAGTACTGCTAGCTAGCTAGCTCAGGTCAATATGACAATAGCATAGTCTACAAAAACTTTTTGCGTGCTGTATTGCAATTGCCAAGATGATTTAAAAGTTGAATAGTGCTTGTAGGAAGTAAAAATATGAGGCCATACTTAGGACCTAGTGAATCAAAAGCCTGGGTGCTAATTTACTTTTGTCACACAATGTGCCTCGTCAACAATCAGTCCATTCAATCGGTCGGTATAGACCTCAGACCGTTTCTTGGTGATCATGGTCTCGGTGGTTGAAAATACCAGCTGAAAGTTTGCAGTCACTTGTGACACAAGCAGTCCTTTCCTTTTCCAACTTCCACCTGAAATAATTTTCACTCATCGTAACCCATGCCTGACATAATTATTATCGTATGGGATCGTATGGGTAGCTTTACCTGATCTTTTATGATTGTTACAATCACAATTGAGTCTTCTGAGCCAGACAATGCATCGAACCATAGATAGTAGAGGAGAGGGATTGGAAACGTACATAACGGCCCATGCGTGTCACCGAGGGGTGTACCCACGCAATAGAATTGGGAGTTTGGCGCCGACACTGCTACTCTGAGAAACCTTCTGAAACCTTCTGCACTTGCGCAGTTGCACTGCAAGTACTTCTAGAGTACTTCTAGATATAGAGCACTAACTGTACCACGTGTCAGGCAGCTGGTTTATCCTAGCTTATAATTCTCATTTCCAGACCAGAGCTTCTAGTTGAAGTTGATTATAGAGTGATGTTAAACAGTTAACATACTTTCGACTCTGCTAGACAAGTGTGGGATTTTCTCTAGCCCTAGTCATCATTGATGGTTATTCTTTATGCAGTGAAATGTTTGTAAATTCTCTATCGGGTTTCCAGACCAATAAAATTCCTAGCAACCATATACCAAGGTGCAACATGTGTTGCCATAGCAACCACGGTTATTACGTCCACCCGTTTTTATCATTTTAAATGCCGGTGAGATAAAATGCCTATCATATGGTATAAAGGCTTGACTAAGCTTGATTTTCACATCATATGAATGTAACAGTGCTAACACAATTTGAAGTACAATACGTACATGTATTACTAACGATGCTTTCCATTACCACCCAAGAGTGGGTAGTTGTTTTGATAAGGTGTACCATCGCTTCATTTGGTATACATTGTATAACCATCAGCCCTATTGTCACCGGTATCTACTGCACAGCTAGTGTGAGTGTGATACCAGGTATCTATCTACTGCACAGCTAGTGTGAGTGTGATACCAGGTATCTATCTCCTGCACAGCTAGTGTGAGTGTGATACCAGGTACCTCTTTTAGAACTGCAAAGACCTACCTTTAGTACATACAAAAGTGTGATAACTTAGTACTGCAAAGCAGTGTGATAAATCGTTTGTCAGGTACATATCACAAACTTTACACTTCATGGAACTTCTATGCCTACCCTCATGCCGTTTTAATCTAGCCTTAGCACATACCTCTCTTAGAATCAGCATAGAGTGGTAGATGATGCTGTGAGGTGTCCAGCTGAGTGGTTCGTTGAGGTTCAGTCCGAGGGCGTCCAGATGTTCAGTCAGAGGGCGTCCAGATGATCTTCTGCTACAGAATTCACCTATAAAGCTTTCCAAACGCATACACAATGTAACACACACACACACGTACAAACACACACACGCATGCACGCACACACACATGTGCACACAAATGCATGTACACACACATGCTCGCACGGATACACACACACACACACACACACACACACATGTGCACTGCATGTACACACACACACACATGTGCACACAAATGCATGTACACACACACACACACGTACAAACACACACACGCATGCACGCACACACACACAAATGCATGTACACACACACACACGTACAAACACACATGCACGCACACACACACACACACACACACACACACACACACACAAAATGCATGTACACACACACACATATGTGCACACAAATGCATGTACACACACACACGTACAAACACACACACGCATGCACGCACACACACACATGTGCACACAAATGCATGTACACACACACACACACGTACAAACACACATGCACGCACACACACACACACACACACACACACACACACATGTGCACACAAATGCATGTACACACACACACACACGTACAAACACACATGCACGCACACACACACACACACACACACACACACACACATGTGCACACAAATGCATGTACACACACACACACGTACAAACACACACACGCATGCTCGCACACACACACATGTGCACACAAATGCATGTACACAGCTCGCACCGATACACACACACACACACACATGTGCACACATATGCATGTACACACACACACACGTACAAACACACATACGCATGCTCGCATGCACGCACACAAATGCATGTACACACGCACACACACACATGTGCACACAAATGCATGTACACACACACATGCTCGCACGGATACACACACACACACACATGTGCACACGTATGCATGTACACACACACACACACGTACAAACACACACACACACACGCATGCTCGCATGCACGCACACACACACATGTGCACACAAATGCTCTGCGCAGTTAAGGCCTGGGTCAGGCACTGATAAGATTAATTTTATTCATTGCCAACATTTTATGTAGATCATGTAGATCATGTAGTGTTAATGAGATTCATAATGTTTATTAATGTTTTCATTGCATGTGACGTCATAAGGTCAATGTATTTGCTTAGCTAGCTGCTAGAACTATTATAGATTATCTTTGGCAACAAATACGGCGGACTTAAACAAGGTAAGAGTAGCTGTTTAGGCCCTCAAAAGATGGAGTATGTTGTTATGATTATGTTTCCTTGATGGGAAGTAAAAATGTCCAAAACTTTCTTAGCTATGCTAGCTTCTTTAGCTCTGACAGCCACTCTAGAGGTAGGCTATTTTGTGTATCTCAAGAATACAATAACTCCTACTCTTCCCATCAAGGATACTAGTACCTAGCTATGAGATGTTCATCTAGCCTTGTTTTTGAAGCTTGATCTTGGCATCTTCAACCCCGTATTTGCACTTCTCTTTCTGAAAGTGGCATGACGTCATCACCATTTATGGGACTAATTAGCATAATTGAATTAAGCTAATTAGTTTTTTGGAAAAAGAAAACATTGAGCTTCATTTTGGATCATTTTGATGCAGCATACACTGTATATTGCAAATAATACAGCAGTATGAACATAGTGTAAATTTTGGTGTTGAAATCTGGACCCGGGCCTTAAGTGCGCAGAGTGTATGTACACACACACACACACACACACACACATGTGCACACATGTGCACACAAATGCATGTACACACACACATGCTCGCACGGATACACACACACACACACACATGTGCACACGTATGCATGTACACACACACACACACGCATGCTCGCATGCACGCACACACACACATGTGCACACAAATGTATGTACACACACACACACACATGTGCACACATGTGCACACAAATGCATGTACACACACACATGCTCGCACGGATACACACACACACACACACATGTGCACACGTATGCATGTACACACACACACACACGCATGCTCGCATGCACGCACACACACACATGTGCACACAAATGTATGTACACACACACACACACATGTGCACACATGTGCACACAAATGCATGTACACACACACATGCTCGCACGGATACACACACACACACACACATGTGCACACGTATGCATGTACACACACACACACACGCATGCTCGCATGCACGCACACACACACATGTGCACACAAATGTATGTACACACACACACACACATGTGCACACATGTGCACACAAATGCATGTACACACACACATGCTCGCACGGATACACACACACACACACACATGTGCACACGTATGCATGTACACACACACACACGTACAAACACACACACGCATGCTCGCATGCACGCACACACACACATGTGCACACAAATGCATGTACACACACACACACACGTGCACACAAATGCATGTACACACACACACATTATGTGCACACAAATGCATGTACACACACACACACACACACACACACGTACACACACACACACGCATGCTCGCACGCACACACACACACACACACACGTGCACACAAATGTCACACACACACGCATGCTCGCACGCACACACACACACACACACATGTGCACACAAATGCATGTACACACACACGCATGCTCGCACGCACACACACACACATGTGCACACAAATGCATGTACACACACACACGCATGCTCGCACGCACACACACACACATGTGCACACAAATGCATGTACACACACACACACGCATGCTAGCACGGACACACACACACACACACACACATACACACACACACACATGCTCGCATGCACACACACACATGTGCACACAAATGCATGTATACACACACACATGCTACACACACACACACACACACATGTGCACACAAATGCATGTACACACACACATGCACACACACACACATGTGCACACAAATGCATGTACACACACACATGCACACACACACACATGCACACACACACACACACACACACACACACACACATGTGCACACAAATGCATGTACACACACACACACGTACAAACACACACACGCATGCTCGCACACACACACATGTGCACACAAATGCATGTACACAGCTCGCACCGATACACACACACACACACACATGTGCACACATATGCATGTACACACACACACACGTACAAACACACATACGCATGCTCGCATGCACGCACACAAATGCATGTACACACGCACACACACACATGTGCACACAAATGCATGTACACACACACATGCTCGCACGGATACACACACACACACACACACATGTGCACACGTATGCATGTACACACACACACACACGTACAAACACACACGCATGCTCGCATGCACGCACACACACATGTGCACACAAATGTATGTACACACACACACACACACACACACACACACATGTGCACACATGTGCACACAAATGCATGTACACACACACATGCTCGCACGGATACACACACACACACACACATGTGCACACGTATGCATGTACACACACACACACACGTAAAAACACACACACACACGCATGCTCGCATGCACGCACACACACACATGTGCACACAAATGTATGTACACACACACACACACATGTGCACACATGTGCACACAAATGCATGTACACACACACATGCTCGCACGGATACACACACACACACACACATGTGCACACGTATGCATGTACACACACACACACACGTAAAAACACACACACACACGCATGCTCGCATGCACGCACACACACACATGTGCACACAAATGTATGTACACACACACACACACATGTGCACACATGTGCACACAAATGCATGTACACACACACATGCTCGCACGGATACACACACACACACACACATGTGCACACAAATGCATGTACACACACACGCATGCTCGCACGCACACACACACACGTGCACACAAATGCATGTACACACACACACGCATGCTCGCACGCACACACAAACACATGTGCACACAAATGCATGTACACACACACACGCATGCTAGCACGGACACACACACACACACACATACACACACACACATGCTCGCATGCACACACACACATGTGCACACAAATGCATGTATACACACACACATGCTACACACACACACACACATGTGCACACAAATGCATGTACACACACACATGCACACACACACACATGCACACACACACACACACACACACACACACACAAGTGCACACAAATGCATGTACACACACACACGTACAAACACACACGCATGCTCGCACGCGCACACACACACACACACACACACACACACACACACACTACTATCTATTTATTCTATTTATTTTGACTAATGCCTGAAGCTAATTCTAAGAACCAAAATTAGAGGTATGATTATCTTGTGCTTGCCACATAGAAGAACCACGTATCAGCTACTATCAGCTACAATATAACCACAATGCCTGGCCCAAACAACACAGCTTTAATGTTATAGTTAAGCCTCCTTCAAGGTTAGAATTAGAATGACTTGTATTACAGCATAAGTCCTATATTTCAACATGACTTTAAATAGCTTACAATAATTATTCATCACAATAACTCACAATAAGGGATACATCATTAATTATTTGGAAAGGGCAGAACGAGCCAACTGCCATATTTTAAGGTGTAGCACATAGCTTATGCTCATCACATCCCACCAGCCTAGTACTACTCAATTTAGGCCACACCATCTCAACCACAACCAAACCAAAGAGCAACAACCAATCAAATCCTGCCCATGCATACTCAGTCATAGCTCACATGAACATCAGCTAGAAAACACACGGTAGAAAGTGCCTGATATCCCAGAAGAAAAATAAAGTAAGTTACTGTACTTTATTATAATCTAGACCCAATTTACTAAAACTAACTCTATGGTATACAAATTTGATCTAAATGGATGCCAAAACTTTTAAGATAATGATCGACTTATGACATGCATGCGGTTGAGACCCGGATACAGGTATCAACCCACACACTTTTACCATTATCCCCTACCATAATTATTAACATAATATACAGTATACTAGATCTAAATGACTCTCACTAAGTAAATACAGCATCATGTGTGAAACTTTTCCTTTTGTTTTTTGTGGCACACTGGGGAGAGTTGGCGCCATCAAAGATCTTTAACCCATCATATCTGATTCTCAAGGTCAGATCAACCAAACGTGCCCTTATGACTAGTTAGGTCACCCTTAATAATTATACTATATAATCACCATCATTCTTCATCTTACCAATAATTCATACCTCACAAACGTCTTTGAAACTGTTACCTGTACATGTTACACTCAAAATACCATCAGATGCCGACCATATTTATTAAGACTAAGTGAGCATTCCGTTTGAGCTAGTAACGCGAACAGTTGACACAATTTCTCCCACACAAATGGTATACCCTCAAACACACAACGTACTTGTACGGGACTGGCTTGCCAGTCGGGTCCCCAGTTGTCGACCCAGTGGCAACAAGCTCTTATTTATAAGTTGCTAGCTCTTCTAGAAATAAATGTCACGGGGGTGAGTTTAAAATACTTAAAATCAACTACTGGACGGCACCTGCTGATATAATAATAGTTATAAGTACATTCCATAAACATATCCAACTCATGATTAATACCGGCCCACTTTCAATCCACGTACAAACCAACCACACGTACAAGCCAACCATACTGAAGCCCCCCCTCCACACATTAAGAGGATTAACCTCGTCCATATAATTATTATGACACATCCTCATCCCTAGACCTAGCTTAGACCCTAACTGAGACTGAAACACACAATTAATAAGAGGATTTGTGACGTACTTTTACCTTAAGTAAAGTCATGTTCAATGTTAAAATTCATATTTACTGCTACACACGTGTTAACCCACAGCCACTGCACCGAAAGTGCAATAGTACACAAATTTATCTGCAATTGACAGAAAAAAAATTTACGGTGAAATTTACTAATTAATTTTAATTTCAGTATACTAAGTCATAATACTATGCTCTGTATCTTATGCACACACTGACCTATTAACATGAATTTCACCATCATAGTTGCATGTACAAGAAAATTGCACGCAGATAGATAATTTAGTTCTCTGTAAATTGCAAAAGTGTGCCAAGATTGACTTGGTGTCATTTCGCCATTTCACCATTTCCAGCTTCCTCAAGGTAACCCACACTTATTACTACTAAAAGAAACAGTATGAAATTTCCAATTATTTAAGCAAATTTCCAGTCATGTATGTTGTATATTTTCCATGTACATAACACACAAGAATGAGCAATGATGCATACATAACACATCAAATTTGTCACAGTATACAGAATCGTGTATATGGCCAGACTCAATGCGTTCCACAATGGACCCTGTCGTCTCTGTATGGTGTCGTCTCTGTATGGAAACAGTAAAGAAATATACACACGTCCAAAAGTTGAGTGAGAATGAATATTCATTACTGTTAAAAGTGGAAAGTGACAAAAGTGCTTGTATTTGTTACAGTTGCTCAAAGCAAAACAAGTAATAATCCCAACCTTCAACCAAGATGGAAACTAAAAATTGTCAAGGAGACGTTGAAATGTAGTATACATATTTGCAACGAAAAACTTTGTAAAACCACAAAACTTGCCTCAGTTGAAAACTTGCCTCAGTTGAAGAAGTGCTGCAACCATGTTTTACAGTTGAGGATGACCAGGTGGCTGTTGGTCTCTACCATGCGAGTTCTGTAAAATTAAACCACATAAAGGACAACACTTTAACAGACACTGTACGTCACACCAGATGTAGTGAACGCCTACTTGAGGGAAGTCATCAATTACCCCTCTGACTTATCTAGAGAAAGCATACTTTACCTTTCATGTTATATGCATTTCAGCATAATAACAGGCGGACACACAAATACATGTACTCAAGTGGTTTGAACTGAGAAGCAGAATGCGAGGTTCATTTGCAGTATCCCAAACAAAGAAATGTCAGAGAAGGACATTTTTGAGCTTGTCATGATAAATTGGGGATCCGACTGGGAGAATGCATAAAATGTGGTGAAGCTATGGTTTTACCAGAGCGGAATATATACGTACTGTGAAATCTACTTCATCCCAAACAGGTGCCAAATTTATCGAGGAAAATATCCCTAGCAGTCGCTGGTTTCTTTCAAACCTACAAGTATATTATAAGGGTATGCTTGTACCGGTATGCTTGAGGTACATTGCCGTCATTGACGGTATGGGACAATTTTGTTTCACAAAAACTGTGACCTTGTTAGTGCATTATCAATAGCACTAGGTAAGCGACAAAGTCCAAAAATAAAACAGGAACAAGATGAGATACACATGATTCAGAATCCACATCTATTGATAATTCAGTGGTTCCTGTTGCAAAGTACCTTAACGGTATCCTTCATGAAAGAGCAAAGACACAAAGTTACAAAGTTTCTGGACAAGGGGGCTTCTCTAATCCATGCAACAAATTTCAGTGAGTTTCTCTATATACATGTATGAAGCTATATACAGGTACTTTTTGTCACTGTATACAACTAGTGTTCAAGCTGGCGCTGTGCTAATGCCTCTCGCCATGTTTTTGCTTTCGCTCAAAAGTATTAGAGTGTTGTAACAAACTCAACTCTTTCTATCACTTTCAATCATACGTGACATGCCCAGAACACTCATTACATCATGCCGTATATTAACTAATAGTAGTTCAATAGTATAATACATTGTCACAATGTTACATATCCCCTGCTCAGGATAGCTCGTCCCGAGCGTTCTCTGAATCCTTAACACTCATCAGCCGAGCCGGGGCCTTGATTTCTCGAGTTCGAGTTCGAGTTCGAGTTTGTGTTTGCGTACCTTTCGACGGTACTGCAGTTGGTTCTCTGGCCTTCTTCTTTGCAGACTCTTGCGGCACAGTGTCGAATATTGCGTCGGTATCAGAGGGAGTGATTGGTGTGTGAGTCTTGGGAGATACAGTCTCATCTAGAGTTTCCTCCGGGAGAGTTTCTTTCTGCAACTTGGACAGCCATTTCGGGGGACGCCCAGGCCCCTGTCGACGAGGTCCATACCAGTAGTACCCGGATGGAAATCCATCAGGGCATCGCGTCACACGTTCCAGGTGTACCTGGATCTTACCATCTTGAGGAGCGTACACCTTCTCAGCGACCATGCCAGTTTTCGTGACCTCCAGTACCCTATAGGGTCCATGCCATGGTCGAGACAACTTCCTTTCTTTGCCTGACTCATCCTGTCTCTGCGCAGTTAAGGCCTGGGTCAGGCACGGATAAGATTAATTTTATTCATTGCCAACATTTTATGTAGATCATGTAGATCATGTAGTGTTAATGAGATTCATAATGTTTATTAATGTTATTCATTGCATGTGACGTCATAAGGTCAATGTATTTGCTTAGCTAGCTGCTAGAACTATTATAGATTATCTTTGGCAACAAATACGGCGGACTAAAACAAGGTAAGAGTAGCTGTTTAGGCCCTCAAAAGATAGAGTATGTTGTTATGATTATGTTTCCTTGATGGGAAGTAAAAATGTCCAAAACTTTCTTAGCTATGCTAGCTTCTTTAGCTCTGACAGCCACCCTAGAGGTAGGCTATTTTGTGTATCTCAAGAATACAATAACTCCTACTCTTCCCATCAAGGATACTAGTACCTAGCTATGAGATGTTCATCTAGCCTTGTTTTTGAAGCTTGATCTTGGCATCTTCAACGCCGTATTTGCACTTCTCTTTCTGAAAGTGGCATGACGTCATCACCATTTATGGGACTAATTAGCATAATTGAATTAAGCTAATTAGTTTTTTGGAAAAAGAAAACATTGAGCTTCATTTTGGATCATTTTGATGCAGCATACACTGTATATTGCAAATAATACAGCAGTGTGAACATAGTGTAAATTTTGGTATTGAAATCTGGACCCGGGCCTTAAGTGCGCAGAGGTGGAAAGCGAATCATGGTCCAGTCCGTTCTTCTGAGTGTGTTAGGAGTCGTCTTTCGGTCATAATACTTCTTGTAGCGCGTCTGAGCCTGTTGGATAGACTCGGCGGCTAGGTCTCTAGCTTGACTTAGCGTAGTAGCCAATTTCTCACGGTAGTCAGACACCTCTTCACTCCTCACGTCCTCAGGTGGTAACAGGGCCACTTCAGATGGAGATTTTAGGTCAGTCCCAAACAAAAGGAAGGATGGCTTTTCTCCGGTGCTTTCGTGCGGAGTGTTGCGGTAAGCCCATAATAGGCCGTGAAGGTTGGTGTCCCATTGCTTGCCCCTCGTTTCTACATGCTTGCGAATCATTTGCTTCAACGTCCTGTTAAACCGCTCAACTAAGCCGTTACCTCTGGGGTGATAAGCGGTAGTGTTCAATTTGGTTGTGCCCAACAGAGTGCACACATCTTTCATGAGGAAGGATAGCAAGTTAGTGCCTCGATCCGAGAGAAGGCCCTCCGGCACCCCAAAGACCGGGACAATCTCTTTCACCAGTATGTCTACAATTCTTCTGGTCTTCTGATCAGGCATGGGAAAAACCATAGGCCACTTCGACAGGAAGTCTTGGAACACCAAGACGTGTTTGTTGCCTAAATCCGTCTTTGGGAGGTCCATGATATCAACACCCACCAGCTGGAAAGGTCTTCGCACTGGGATGGGTTGCAGCGGTGGTCTCCCTACTCTTGGTCCGCCAGACACCGTCGTGCACGGTGGGCAGTTCTTGCAAAACTGTTGGACATCTTGATACATTCCGTCCCACCAAAACTTTGGGCAGAGGGCACCATAAGTTCTCTGTCCTGAGAAGTGTCCTGCAAATGGACCACTGTGGAACTGCCTTATCAGCTCTTGTCGGTGACTCTTCGGAATCACTGCCCTCCTACTGTGGTTCTTCTTGGGGTCGATATAGTACAGGACTCCCTCGATAATTGCAAAGCGGTCCACCATCCTAGTCAGGTAATTAGCTTGAGGCTCATTCTCCGGTAGTTCTTTGTGTTGGAGGAATGCCAATATTTGCTTACACTCCGGGTCCTTCGCCTGTTCTTCTTTGAGAGACCCAGTGAGCGACACTTGCATTTCCGTCTCTTCTGCTAATAGAGATGTAACATTCCCTACGCTGGAGTCCATTTCACTAGGGCAATGCTTCAGTAGTGTTCTGATCGAGTCGTCTCCCACAAGGTGGAACACTGATACGCCGATATCAACTTCTTCGTCGGGTGCTTGGTCTTGAGGACAACGCGAGAGAGCGTCCGCGTTCTGGTTATCTCTTCCTCTACGGTATAAAATCTCCACCCGGCCAATTCCACTCTCGTATATCTTCGACCACCAACGAGCATGCTTTGCACTCGCTGCTGGGTTCTGTAGAACTGCCTTGACAGCTGTGTGGTCTGTGAAAATCTTCACTTGTTGGCCATAAAGGTAAGTTTTGAAATGGGCTAGGGACCAGACAACTGCCAGTGTTTCCAAGTCTGTGATGCCATAGTTTCTCTCAGCTTGAGAGGTGGCTCGACTGGCATATGCCACTGGGTGGGGTAACCCATCTTCTTGTACTTGAGACAGAACAGCTCCCAAACCGGCCACACTTGCATCCGTTTCCAAAATGAAGTCCTTGATGAATGTTGGGTAAGCCAAAACTGGGGCTTTTAGCAAATTCTGTTTCAGGGTGTTGAATGCTGTCTGGCATTCAGGGTCCCAACTAAATCTCGCATTCTTTTTGGTGAGGGCATGCAGAGGACTTGCTATTGTTGCGAAGGAGTTGACAAAGCGTCTATAATAGGATGTCAGTCCTAGGAATTGTCGAACACCAGAGACGCAGGTTGGAACTGGAAACTCCTTTACGGCTTTAAGGTGTCTTTCGGACGTCTTCAGTCCCTGTGGAGTAATCATATGTCCCAAATATTCCACCTCTTGTCGTATGAATTTGCATTTAGCCGGATTCAGTTTCAATCCAGCCGCTAATACTCGGTCCATTACTTTCTTCAAGTGCTGTTGATGTTCCTTGAGCGTTCGTGAGAAAATCAGGATGTCATCGATGTATGCAGACACGAAGTCGGGCTCGCCTTCCTGGTTCAATCCGTCCAAGACCTCTTGAACTAGTCTCTGGAAGACAGCTGGTGCGTTGGTCAGTCCAAAAGGCATGACACAAAATTCGAACAACCCACGATGCGTTACAAAGGCAGTCTTAGGTTGAGAGTTATGTTCGACTTGTATCTGCCAATAGCCTGCAGCCAAATCTAGTGTGGAGAAGTATCTCGAGTCTGCCAGCTGATCCAACAGGTCGTCAATTCGAGGAAGGGGAAATGTGTCTTTCGCTGTCACTTCGTTGAGCTTCCTGTAGTCGACACAGAATCGATAGTCACCATTACGTTTCCTCACAAGGATTACTGGGCTTGCCCACGGGCTGTGTGACTTCTTGATGACTCCCGCTTTCGTCATCTTATTCACTTGTCTTTCCACTTCATTTCTGACTACGAACGGCATTCTTCTTGGTGCTTGTCTCCGGGGTTGAGCATCGCCTGTGTCAATCTGCATCTTCACCATCTCCGTTTCTCCCCGTTCACCTTCTTCGAGGCAGAAGGCCGTGTGGTAGTCTTCTAGGAATTTGCAGAACGGTGCTTTATCATTAGGGGGCAGTTGCAGACCAGTGTCGACATATGTCATTAGCTTCTGCTTCCTCTCAAGGACCTGATCAGACGGCATCGACTGCACAACATGAGCTCGGGGACCTGGATCAAGCTGTCCTTGGTCATTAATCTGCACAGGGGAGATGAGGTCCACTTCGTTGGCCGTGCCCAGTTCGTGGTCCGCAAAGAGCTCTACGGTGAACCCTGTTCTGTTGGTCAGGAGCACGGTGGTGTCTTCTAATCCAGGTTGCACGAGACCTTGCTCCAGATGCACTCCTTGCGCAATCAAAGCCAAGTCTGCCTCTATCAGTATGAGGGCGTCTGGCTTATTTGTGGGGAACTGTACGGTGACAGGTGTCGTCTGTTGAGGTAGCAGCTTTGCTGACCGCACTAGCGACACCTTAACCATAGGTACGTCAGCCGATTCTGTTGGGGGTACGATAGACGGGTGATAACGAATGATTCCCAATTGCCGGCAGACCCCCTCTGACAGCAGCAGTGGTGTGGATGAGTCCATCTTGATATACACTGGAGTGGACATTGTCTTGTCCTCGAATGAAATGTCTAGGTCCATGCAGCCATGAAGCACGAATGGTCGTTGGTCATAGGTGCGAGGTGTTTTGTCGGCTTTCCGAAAGCTCTTCTTTTTCAGTTTGGCTACTGTGGCCACTGTTTTAAACAGATCCCCGCCCAGAATAGTAATGTCGGCTCCACTGTCTATGACTCCTTTCACTGGTACACCATGTAGATCAACATTAGCATACATCACTTTGCTCCCTGTATCTCGTACTCTCACTGTCTGCACACTAGACTGGTCATCGTCATCTGAGGACACTAAGTAGTCTATTGGATTCTCTGCAACTGACACCTCAGGCTGGGTCTGTACTTGTCTGGTTTCGGGGTTTTTCCACTTATGACCTCCGGAGCTCTCTGTCTTCCTCTGACGGCAATCCCGACTAAAGTGCCCAGGCTGCCTACACACGTAGCACACTTTCCGGCCTGAATTATCTGTACCTGAGCTCTCTCTTGTATATCTATTAGACTGAAATGTCGGTTTATACGCGGGTGGACTCCTGCCACTCTCTAGCTCTTGCCTCTTCTTCAAGGCCATCAGACGTCTCTCTTCCCCTTTTGCTGCAATGCATAGTTGCTCATAGGCCAGGGCTCCTGAGACGGCTGGGGCCTGAACTAACTCATACCTCAAACTGTCTTGTAGTTGGGCATACAGAAGGGCATCTCTGGTCTCTTTAGAGAGTGGTTCCCGACCATAGGCCTCTCTGAATGCCTTTTCTAGACGGGTAATGAACTCACCCACGCCCTCTCTGGGCATCTGGGACATGTGTTTAAATTCCAGTGCTCCCAGCATTCTGCTTCCAGGGTCTAACCGGCTCTGGAGATTCTCCACCGCTGCATCCATGGTCTGCTTCTCGATTGCTTGTAACAGGCCCCATTCTTGTAGAGCCCGCCCACGTAGGTGGCCTGCCAGTTGCAATAGCCGATCTTGGTCTGACCATCCGTTCCAGTCTGCCGCCCTCTCAAACGATGGCAACCAGTCTTCGAATTTGACGCCCCTACTATCCCCCTGGAATGTCTCGACTGGAGGGGCTTTCCCCTTTCTCGGGAGTACGGTCTTTGTTCTAGGGTCCACAATTCTCGATCTCATAGGCGAGCTGGTGTGCGATTCAATGCTGTCTGACCTACTGGCCCTCGCTCGTGGGCGATGCGCAGGGTACCCTGCTTCCCGTGTGGAAGTCATTTCGGCCAAGCGTTGTTTTAATTCACATATTTCATCATCTTTTTCACACAAAAACACATCATATTGCATAGCACTATCACAATTAATTTTCCACAATTGCTTATATCTGATCTTTTCATCACCAAGCTTTGCCTGGTAACTACTTACCTCCCCCTCGAGGGAATGTACTCTTTCTTTTGCTGCAGTCAACTCCTCCTGGAGGGCTTCAACCTCCTGTTGTACTGCTGTTAGTTCCTTTTCCAGTTCCCCTTCAGACTCGGTTACGTTCTCAGGGTCCTCTGCCGCTTCCTGGTCCATCGCAGGAGTTTCTTCTTCTTCTGGAATCTCTAAAAAGATTCCCGTTTCGTCCATCAGAGCCATAGGAGATCCAGCTGTGTCTCCGTCCATCAGTACTTGTACGTTCGAAGGCTCTCTACCCCCATCAGACAGTTTTGCGTCTATCATCTGTAGCACCTCGGCAGTGGAAGCTGTGGTGGGGAGCCCCAACTCTGTAGCAATCCTTTTGGTAGCTCTCCCCGTCAGTCTCTTTGAGTTAAGAGGTAGCCGTGTCTCTCTTCCGGACATGACCACGTGGTCTCTAAATTCTGTTCTCCTTGCTGAAAACGTTTGAGAATACCAAGGATATACCTCAGCTACTCTCTGGTCTGTTCTTGACAATCAGCACGCCGATCCGTCCACGATGCTCTTGGGTCTCGGCAGGACCTCCACTGTAACAAACTCAACTCTTTCTATCACTTTCAATCATACGTGACATGCCCAGAACACTCATTACATCATGCCGTATATTAACTAATAGTAGTTCAATAGTATAATACATTGTCACAATGTTACAGTGTTATATTAGTTTCTATAATGAATTTTATATTAAAGTTAGCTTACCTATATAAAGTCACTGAGAAGAAAAGACTTATTTATATGCATCTATTGTTGTTATTTATTGTATTATGTGGCTTACCAGGACCTCAAGAAAGAAGAAAATTGATTCTTCCAGGATCTGTAGTTCAGTGTATATAATATCAGACCTGTGTACATGCATATTGTTATCTATATTGTTATATGGTAGTGTTTTGTGGCTTACCAGGCCCTCAAGACAAAGATGATTCTGCCAGGAGGATCTGGATCTGGATCTTGGTTTCTCACACGTGGGGAATGAGCGCGCATGCGCATTACATCCACAGGAATAATAAAGGGTGTGTCCAAACAGATCAATGGCTACTGCTAGCTAGCTGTTTTAACAGATATTTTCTGAGTCTTGTAGCTAACAAAAAGCTAGCGCTTTAGTGCAAGGCTAACTCATATGTTGAATAGAAAGTATGTGCGGACAGATGATGCTATGAAAGATTCTGAAGAGACTGCAACAGCCTTCAATGTGAGTCAAACTAGCCATAACTCGAGAAAGAACCTTTAGTTTGCTAATCCACGAATCAAAATCCAAGAGAACGTGGCTAGAAGCCAACACAGACACACACACACACAGTCAGCTTTACCGTATCCCTCGTGCGGCTACGCCTCGAGGCATAACTACAGACTATACACATGAGATTATGACAATGATTACTCAATTAGCTTACACACGTCAGGTCTGCTCAGGTATTGCAGACCTAGAAGTGTTTAGGGACACGGCTACAAAACTTCTAAATAGCACCGCAATGAAATTGCTGAAGTATGAAGAGTTCACAACATTCATGGAAAGACTATCCACAAAGCATGACACTGTTAAATTCTGGTATCAGTTCATCACCGTCGATTGTTTTGCCCTTTTTATAGCTCAAAGATATAGGAATTGGGAGCTAAGAGTTGGAAGCATAAAACTTTTATCAGCAGTTTTGACTGCATTCGATCACCCAACATATCAAGAAGTAATCCCACAGCATTTACAGGACTTATTGAGACTGCCAGATTCTGTATTACAGTATCTGAGATCAGGTGCCCGTTTAAGTCCATGCTTTAGACGAATGCCATGAGATGAAAATCAATAAAGACGCAAAACTGGCAGTTTTATACGACCAACTCCACAATAAATGGAATTTCTGTCTAACTATCTCGCAAAAAGAGTTATTCCCAGAGCAGGAGAAACCGCTCATGGTCACATAACAACAAGTAGAGATGATTGACACCATTACTAAGAATGGTATGGCCATCCACGAAGATTTATGGAATTTTTTGTAAGCCAGTCTGGAACAATCTCATGACCTTCTAAACTTCAGGAATATTGGTCAGGAAGCATACGAATCATTTGTATCTACTAAGTACCTTCACATGCCAAGTACATCAGTTATAAAACGCAAGAAACGACTGAGTACTTTTACTATAACAGCGACACAAAAAAAGAAAGTAAAGCTGATTGACCAAGAACGGCAACTTGCTTGGATAGCAGAACCCCAGCACTTGTAGACGGTAAAGGTTTCCCACAAAACACCACTACCTACAGTGAGCAACATGAATGATTACGTAATACTTCAAAGTCCACGTAGTACACCCGGTTCGATGAAAGAGACACCAAAAGAACTAGAACAAAAGCGAAGACACGAGAGTGTACAAACTACAAAAGTTGATCATATAATTATGTGGCCATATTGACAATAGTACAACTGTGCCTACAAACTGGATGTGCCTACAAACTGGAGATCATTTCTCGCATGCAGAAGATGCAGAAGATGTAAAAAAGACCTAACACAACATTTAGCAACAAAAATTTTAAACGTTGTGCCTAGTATTCTCTCAGCAGAGCAAGCAGTATTTTGTAACATTGGCGTTGATGCATACACTACATCAAACTCGAAAGGACAGACGCAGATGAGGGGGATTTAAGAGTATGGTTACACTGTGTACAATTGGTATTTTCAAGAGATTCAAGAGACGTTTACCACATAGGTCTGACAGCCTAATCCCAACTAACCACATAAGTTACAAAAAAGGTGGAAGATCTTAAGGCATTCGCTGAGGCCCTTTCGAAAGACCCTGACTGACCTAAGTGGATTTACACAGTTATCCAATCTATTTATGTTAGTACTGGCGTGGGAAAAATTACTTTTCTGACAACTTTTTTCCAGTATGCATCATTTATCAGTATGCATCATTGCGGACAACCCATTGGAAGCATGGGAATTCTTGAGACCCTTACGTCTAGTGGGTTGTGCATATCCCAATCAATTGGTATTGTTAACCCACTTAAACACCATGAGACTATCTGGCTAAGGCCAGATACAGAAAGCCATAATTTACCATCTACCGAAGCAAGAGATGCTTATGGGTACTTCAGTGCAACACAAAATGACATGGACCTTCCAGGTACACACATTATACCCTGGCATGTGCTCACCTTGTTAATTCCTATTTCAGCTCTCACTACACATGGATGGAAGCGAGAAAATGGAGAACTGGGGATTCAATGGGATTCTCCAGAAAACCTGACAAAGTCAAAGGAAAGAGTATTATCCGGGTGCAAGTGCAAGACTGCTGGTTGCACAAACAAACGATGCAAATGTTTCAAACAGGAAAGAAGGTGTGGGCCTGGCTGTAAGTGTGTAAACTGTATGAATACACAGAGTAATCACCTACTTGAAGAGGATGATGTACACGATCTTGTATTATCAGAGCAGTGCCATTCTAATTCTGAAGATGACTATGTTGAGACAGACTGTGAGGAAACAAACGAAATCATGAACGAAGTGTTTGGACCAGACAATGATATGAATACTACATGTCATTCACATTGGGGCCATTTCCCCCTGGGATTATGACTTATACAGATTATGACTTATACAGTCTGTACTTAAGATACTAGACAACACATAAAACAAATTTCAGCGATGTATCAACTTTCAAAGTGCTACCAGGGCCAACCAAAGTTGTTGTTGGCCTGGTTTCTTGTTCTTGTTTTGACTTCAGTTATACATTATATAATACTAGCTTACCATTACTTCTCAGTCTAATCTGTGGCATCAGCAAACATGGGCAGCGAAAGCCTTCTTTGGCTATGAACTCTGCCCATTGTAATTAATTTTACAGGAAGTTGTGCAGTGGACTGCCCAGACATGGAAATCGAAACGGCCAGCAACAGAGCCAACGTATTCATTCAACAGCAAATGCAACTCTAACTGTCCCAACTAAAAAGTCAAGAACGAACCCTCCAACAACAAAACAAAACACATTACAGATACATCAATCCCTCCCCACACCATCTCTCCCCACAATATTGAGCGAATCCCGATTAAACGAACAATTCCTCACCGATTACAAGAAACTTTTTCTCGAACATTTGAACAAAGTCGTTCGTCACTAAGGAGAAAAAGTGTCCAACATCCTTCAATCTACCAAAAACTTCTGTCCTTTGACCTCCCACACGAAACTCTCGCCAGCCTACACTCACAGCTCATCACTTCATGGACGAAGGCGAACACCACTGTCTACCAGAACTTTCAAAAAAACTAAATGACGATCACCCCAACACCCACTCGAACAAACACCCCAAAAGGAAACAACCACAGCCACAACCACCGTGCAAAAAACGCCCAAAACATTTTTTATAGCAACTCCCACGACACCGACATAAGTATACACAACCTAAGCTCTCATACTATCCACCCACAAGACATCACTCTACTACAGAAAGGACTATCTTTCGCTCCCTCTTCAATAACAAATTGAACTCCTTCGACAATTTAACGATTTCTCACGATCACTACGATCCATATACGACACACAAAAAACACCCACGCAACCAAACCAAGCAACACAGAACTGCACTTTCTCCCAACAAACAAAACAGTCACATTCACCCAAGTCTTCTCAGGACACTCCAAGCTCGAATCGTACATACAAGAACGAGCAAACCAAACACCCACAGCAACCTCTCAAGAACCGAAAGATCGTTTCTAAACAAGCTAGAAAAGAAGTAACATTAAAGCCAGTAGCCAGCAGACAAGAACTTAGGAATCGTCGTCCTCAACACAGATGACTACCTTCAGTTATGCTCTCTTCAACTATCGGACAGAACCACATACAATACTTTCCCAACAATTGACATAGAAAGAAAATTACAACACACCTTCTCAACTCGAATAAAAGGTTTGCACAAAAACCTACAGAACTTTCTAGTACCGAATCCCAAATCCCAAACACACACACAACCACCCAAATTCTATGGCATCCCCAAAATACATAAAATGTTTGTCCATCTGCCTCCCCTCCTATAGTGTCCCACTCCAACTCTATTCTCTCTCCATCTGCCCACCACGTGCTCCAACCAATCGCCAAATGTATCGATCTCCAAGTACCGATCTCCAAGTACCAGATATATAGTATCCATAGATGTTCAAAGCCTATACCCATCCATCCCTCAGGCAGCAGGAAATGAACAGACTACTAATAACGGACCCAAATCTTGTCATCCAGTTATTACACACGAACGTAAATTTCAACTACTTCGAACTCGCAACCTTATATTTTCAACAAATTAAGCCATGGGTTCTCCCCCGCCATGGGTTCTCCCCCACCATTGCCAACATCTTCCTCTCAGTAACAATCCGCAAATTTCTCGACACTCAACCACTTCAGCCATCACTACTAAAAAGATACATCGACGATATCTTCATAATATGGCCACACAGCTCCACAGACTTAGAGAAGCGCTTAAAAATTTCCATCAATCTCTGAAATTCACATCAGAAACGTCAACCTCAACAATAAATTTCTTGGATCTCACTATATACAAAGGCATCATGTTTGAGTACACTACGATAATTTTATTAGACACGAAAACCTATCAAAAAGAAAAAAACTTATACCAATATTTGCATTTCAAATCTAATCATCCCCAGTCAGTGTATAAAGGTATAAAATGCATCCGCTATGCACGTACCAACAGCACATCGGATAACTATTACTCCATGATCCGTCAACAACTCCTCCTCGATTAATAGACAAAACAATTAACTATCAAGACCGCCAGCAATTCCTCCTCCCAAAACCCTCCTCCCAAAACAGGGACACACCCAACCAATTCCACAGTATGATGCTCTAAAAGCTACAGTGCTACTACACTACAACCGAGTACAAAAGTTTGCTCCTAAACCGAGATTCATTGCCCAAGGACACAAAACTATTACTCGAGTCGAGCAGACCAGTTTGTTGATCTCATACTCACTCTAGGAGAATCAGAAAATGAAACAGAACACCCAAACCGCGGGAAAAATGCCAGTTATTGTTGACACAGAAAGAAACACCACCGGCACCCCCGATGTGCCACATGTACTCACATGTACTCATCTAAACTGCGATAGATAGCTACTTTAAAAGTACGCACACAATACGCTCTCAGACATCCTCCAATATCATATACTTAATCACGTGCAGAAAATGATCACGTGCAGAAAATGCAAAAAACAACAAACCAGATCAACCAAAGAATAAATCGACGTATAAAAACCAACAAAAATATTTACATAGCCATCCATTACAACTTCCCCGATCACAAGTTAGACCGGTACAACGATACAGCTCCCAATATAGATGAGCTGAAACGCCTAGAAACTACAAACATTGATACCGAAAGGACTGAACGTTAGTCAATGTAATGTCTCTCAATGTTATTCCAATAAATTTTATCTACACCAAATAATATACACTTTACGAAACTCTCAACCATAATAAACTGTTGAGGAAAACAAACCAACACCGAAAATTTCAAGTATAGCATGTACACATAGCTAAATCCGCTCATATAATAGCTGCTTATATAGCCCCTCACCAAACAACATTGTCTCCCAAACGGACAAGAAAAAAACAATAACAACAACACAATATTATAGACTAAGTCGATCCTGAACACACACACGTCACACAGTGGATGAACTATGTTACTACAATTACTCACAAAAGGTGGGTCCCCCACAGGGGTGGGGAACCCACCTCGGTGGTCGCCCTCCGCCCCCGTGGGGAGTCACACACACACACACACACTATCTATTTATTTTGACTAATGCCTGAAGCTAATTCTTAAAGAACCAAAATTAGAGGTAATGATTATCTTGTGCTTGCCACATAGAAGAACCAGCTACAATATAACCAGGCCCAAACAACACAGCTTTAATGTTATAGTTAAGCCTCCTTCAAGGTTAGAATTAGAATGACTCCTATATTTTAAAATGTAAATAATTATTCAAACATGGCCCCAAGTGAATCACTCACAATAACAACTCACAATAATCACAATAAAAAATAGGATAAAAAGGGATACATCATTAATCATTTGGAAAGGGCAGAACGAGCCAACTGCCATATTTTAAGGTGTAGCAATTTTCGTGTAGCAATTTTCGAGGCACTTATATTTCGTGGATTAGCCGCCATTTCGTTGCACAATGTTCGCGGAATGACTGCTTACCGGAAGCCACGCCTTGCATGAGATAGCAGGTAATTCTAATTAAAGAACAATTTTCGTAGACTTAATTTTCAATTCTAACCCACGAAATCCGCGAAAATTAAGCCCTTCGAAAATTTCGCGCTTTACGATGCTCATCACATCCCACCAGCCTAGTACTACTCCACACCATCTCAACCACAACCAAACCAAAGAGCAACAACCATCAAATCCTGCCCATGCATACTCAGTCATAGCATGGTAGAAAGTGAAAAATAAAGTAAGTTACTGTACTTTATTATAATCTGCAATCTAGACTTCACTTGTATGGTATACTTAAAGCCGGGAAAGGGTTAAGGTTAGGGTATTGTGTATTATGATCACTCATGAATATTCATGAGTTTAATTCTGTCAGCTCTTGCAGGTTCAAAGAAGTCTGCTATACTTATAATTTATTGTATGATTATCAACTCTATTGCTATTGTTTTGTGTAAGAATGCCATGATTATGAAGATGCAAAGTGGGACCGCAAGTATATAGACTATTTTTTGCGTCAATTTATAAGAGCAGTAAGTACTTTCAGCAAGCTTTATTGGTATCAGCTAAGTAAATGGTGATCGATTTTTAGAATTCCTCACAGGCACCCTTATACCTGAGATGCTTCAATTTGACGGCAACAGTTAAATGTTCCTTACTTCAATCCAGCTTGTTCAGTTACGTAAAGTATTACCTTAAACAACATGATGACGAGCTAGTATTCATTCAGAGTCATCTACACCACTCAGCCAGTAGGGACTATCCACCCCCACTCTACCACCAACATCGGCCGACGCAGGTAAGCACCCATTGCGGGTAGCTAGAACAATTGGATGTCACAGTGGCACCGGTGATTCTTTGAACCGCCTCACACTTGCTATCCAGCTCCACACGCACTGCTGCACACTAGCTTGAATTAACCCTTTCTCAGCTTTAACTTTAATTAAAACAAGAAATACAGAATAAATGCATGTTTTTCTTTAAAAATTCACATTGAAATCACTCGTGTAAGATACACCATCATCGTTACCTAGCCACCCCCAACTAATTAGCGATTGTTTACAAACATTCACACAAACAATATTGTATGAAGTGTTCTCAATGTGACATGGTCTATGAGGTCTTTTCCCAGGAAATGTTTTCTTCACCTACACACAGGTCTAACCTACTACAGATTTACCAGGTCCAGGAACTTGGTCTGTCTCGCTCTTTATTTTCTAGTTTGAAGTAGTCTGGCTATGATCTCACTGTCTAGCTGCACTAGAGATCCTTTCGACGATACTGTACAAAAAGCGTACCTCGAGGCAGCACAATGAAAATACCACGAGCTCAATGCGTAGCATGTGCTGGTACCTTCAGCGTGTGCATAGCTCATCATTTTTAGCAGTAGCCATGCCGGTACGCATTGGCACCGCAGGTCTTGTTCAAGTCTTGTTCAGCTCCAACTCCTCTACACAGTACACAGGTTCTTCTTGTATAGTCTCTTCTTAGTATAATTCTGTAGTACTCAGTATAGTATGCTCGAGACCAAGACCAGGCCGCTCCCTGTCTCGAGGCCATCACAAGGGCATATCTCTGCTTCTGAGCAAAATTGGCGAAAACAAAATTTGACCCCCCCTGAAAAATACCTTTAAAAGCTTGCAGACACCAACAACTTAGTCTCGCGAGCAGACGTGGGAGGGAGGGAACGTCTGGTAACTATTGCAGCAATTCTGTGGACCACTGCCAGAATGTTGGCAGTGCCAATCAGATTTGTCCACGTCATAGTGGGCGGGTAACACCCCGTATATTTTCCTATTATAGCATAAAATGAACGTGAAAAGAAGGATTATTACTCTAGCAAAGGCTAATTTTAGTGTTGAACTATACCTGGTTGCGAAGAAACTTGGTTACAAGGAGCTCAGACCAAGCAAGAGCTAGCTAGCTGCATATGAAAATATTTGTCTATATGTGAATTTGGTTAATTAACAAATATCTTGCACGTGACTACATTCCTCAGTGCCATGGAATTGCTGCAATAGTTACCTTGCTGCAATAGTTACCAGACGTTCCCTCCCTCCCACGTCTGCTCGCGAGACTACCAACAACTAAGGAAGAAGTAGTCTGCAAGAGAAGTTTGGGAAAAATCCAATTAGTGACCTTAATTAGCTGACCTTAATTAGCTAAGGTTAAGTGGTTCCAGCCTCCTCTGTATACCAATGTTGTACTGATTTTGGAACTACTCAACTCCTCCGAGGTAGTATAATTACGAGGTAGTATAATTATTACAGTTTTAAAACTCTCGTATGGACTCACTATTACGATGTGCGCGTGCATTGGAATTTTGGTATATAATTACATATATACATCTATATATTGTTTGTTATAGAAACTCCTGAGTATACACTTACCATATAGAAGCAGGGTGGGTTTTATAGACTTGTTTCCTAGACTTGTTTCCATGAGTCTATTGTTTCCATGAGTCTAGGACGTTTTTTGTTCCTCCTTAGTGAAGAGATGGCATGGCTTAAAAGGAATAGCAAATAGAAGCCATTGTACTGCATGCATGTACAATTAACATGCTTATAGTCATTATACTCTTACCGTGTACTTAGGATCCTCCTCCACCTGATCGCTCGGATCGCTCGGGGTGGTCCTGGTCCTCCCAGTTCCCCCACGCCGTCTTAATATGCGCCTTCCTCCAACTTCAGAAGCTCTTCACAGTTTGTGCCTGTAATAATAATGTAAGGTACCTACAACAATTCGAGAACTGTGATCCATCAACTGTGATCCATCAACTGCACACAAAATTATATGCATGATGCATGATACTAAACAATTTATAATTATATGCATGGTTTTATATATCTATGCAGCACTTGCACTTTACCTCAGCTCTCTCTCGCTTCAGAATCTCTTTCCTAAGTTCGTCTTCTCTCCTACTTTCTTTCTCTCTCCTACGCTCCTCTTCTTTCTTACGCTCCTCTTCTCTCTCTTCTTTTTTCCTACGCTCTCTCCTACGCTTCTCGTCATTCCTCCTACACTCTTCTTCAACTTTCCTTTCTTCAGCTTCATCAAATCATATTCATTGATGTACAAATTATTATTGATACAAGCAGGATTAGGATTAGCTATAGGCACTATAAGTGGCTCAACTTTAGTGGTACTGTAAAGTATTTAATTAATTATCAATTCACCTGTGTGGGGGATGCACAACACAAGTCTCGCCTTCTTTACCTGCTTCTTCTTACTTTCAGTCCTTTCCACACAACCGTAGAAGGAATTTAATTAGAATTTATTAGCTTTTCCAGCAGTCTGGGGGACGGAAGTGCTTCTGTCACGCCCATTTTTACTATCAACTGTGCATGAAAATGATCATTTTAGTTGCAACTGCATTCTGTACTGCCATGTGCTTGATCTATTTATGCAAGACTGCATGCAAAATTGAAGTTTAGCTGCAAGAGTGATTGTTAGCAAGCGCTCAGGAGAGGAGCTACAGCCCAGCAGGTAAGACAGTAATCCAACCAGTAAGAGTGATTTTTCTGCAACAAATCCTGCCTATACCTTAGCTTACTGCATACTGTAGCTATACAGACAGTATTACTGCAAGTTGCCACTCTTGTTTTGTTCACTGAAGGTTGGATTTACTGCTTGTTTTCTGTGGGCTGTAGCTCCTCTCCTGAGCGCTTGCTAACAATCACTCGTGCATCATTCAATAGCTAAAACTTCAATTTTGCATGCAAAATAGATCAAGCACATGGCAGTACAGAATGCAGTTGCAACTGAAGTGATCATTTTCATGCACATTTGATCAGCAAAAATAGGCGGACACTTACTGTATTCAGTTTCTTTCAGATTAACGGAAGGCAGGACGGAAGTTCACGGGGGCGGGGCTCGACGGTGCCGTTGCTGCAAGTATATCTCACCGCTGAGAATGAACTAGTGTTCAAGCTGGCGCTGTGCTAATGCCTCTCGCCATGTTTTTGCTTTCGCTGAAAAGTATTAGAGTGTTATATTAGTTTCTATAATGAATATTAAAGTTAGCTTATCTATATAAAGTCACTGAGAAGAAAAGACTTATTTACATGCATCTATTGCTGTATTATGTGGCTTACCAGGACCTCAAGAAAGAAGAAAATTGATTCTTCCAGGATCTGTGTAGTTCAGTGTATATAATATCTAAGAAGAAAAGACCTGTGTACATGCATATTGTTATCTATATTGTTATATGGTGGCTTACCAGGCCTTCAAGACAAAGATGATTCTGCCAGGAGGATCTGGATCTGGATCTTGGATATTATTTCTCACACATGGGGAATGAGCGCGCATGCGCATTACATCCACAGGAATAATTAAAGGGTGTGTCCAAAGAGATCAATTTTCACAAATGGCTACTGCTAGCTAGCTGTTTTAACAGATATTTTCTGAGTATTGTAGCTAACAAAAAGCTAGCGCTTTAGTGCAAGGCCAACTCATGAATAGAAAGTTTGTGCGGACAGATGATGCTATGAAAGATTCTGAAGAGACTGCAACAGCCTTCAATGTGAGTCAAACTAGCCATAACTCGAGAAAGAAGCTTTAGTTTGCTAATCCACGAATCAAAATCCAAGAGAACTTGGCTAGAAGCCTATAGAAGCTGTTAGCTTTCGTCGCATTGCAACCGTTGAGCAGTTACAGCTGGAACAGACACACACACAGACACACACACACACACACACACACACACACAGTCAGCTTTACCATATCCCTCGTGCGGCTACGCCTCGAGGCATAATAAGCAACCCGGCCACTCCTGGAATAACAGTCATCGACGGGAGCCGTTTCTTTGCATGCTGTACGTATAGTTATAAGATGTGTACCTCGTGTTATTCATTGATAAATCTGGGTCTTAATTAATTGTCTATGTAGCTAGCTGCCTATTAAATGGACCCTGAAGACGCTCCAATCATCCAAAGAAAAGGAGAGTTTGGGATAGCTCTCACTGTAAGCAGCTAGTATCAAAATCTACTTATTATAGGCATAGAACAGTGTCAGGCTGATCCTAGACCTACATTGAATGACGACCATGACGAAGAGGAAACCATGTCAGATGTAGGATCTTATACTGATTCCATGGAAGACATTGAAGATATAATTGGTTTCGTATATTCGGTAGATCTTTCTCAAGTATCGACAAAAATTATCGACTCGTATTACCATGCAGTAACGTAGCCTGCCTACCGTATATACAAGTTATAGCCATATGTCAGTGATCCAAGACAGAGTTATACTTCAGTGTACCTTAATTCATCTACACCATCAGTAGCATAATGTTATCATACATCATGTATTAGAACGGCACTGAGTGTTTGACAATCAGGAAAGGGAATTCGTTAGTGACCATTCCAGTGGGGAGGATGATGAAGAACAAGTAAGGCGGACTATAATTGATGTTAATGAGCCTAGCTGTCACAGCTGCATTTCAACGAGTTGCTTCTATATAGAAGTATACCAGCAACAGAGTCATTCATTAATCATGACCATGCACATGCATGCATTAAAATAATTTTATCATAATTATGCAGGATGGTAACGGAAGTTTGGTCGTCTAGTGAAGATTCAGAGTCCCTTTCTTCCTTAGTTGAACCGGTTACACACGAGTGTAATAATAAGAAAATCGAGAGGTCACTTAAATCGAGAGGTCACTTACCACTGCAAGCACTCATTTGCGCTGGCTCTACTGTTGACTGCTTTTCCTTTCCTTGCTTTTGATTTGACTGCGCTCTCTTTAATGCCTTTGCATCATCTGCAGCTAACTGTTGTTCTAGAGTCAACGCACGCCCAGATGACTTGGGATGCTGCTTTGTCGGAATCTTACAGGGTTCCTGCGGCAAAGTAAGCATTGAAGTGCATTTGCACATGGATTTTCCTCTGCAGAACTGTCATCAGAATCGTTTCCATCACAATGTAGCGGATGATTGTTCTCCCTCATCGGCATCTTGGTGACTTGGCCTCTGACAAATTGGAATGTACTTGAGCCCTGTTTGCTTAGCCAACGAGTCCGGGTTAAACCGTTCAAATTTATCCTCGCCAGGCAATGTGATAGCCCTACTATTGAATGTGGCATATGCCGGTTATTCCTTGATATTGATGATTGTCATTGACAGATCCCATGCCTTGTGGAAGAGTGTTGAAAAGTGCTGATGACTCGCCCTGGGTTTTGTGTAATAAACTCATGACAGACGTATGCCGAAAACACGCCTTTGTCAAGTGGCTGTGTGAGATTCGTTGTGTGTTGTGTTGGGTGGCAGCTGCTATACGGATCATTTCTGGAGAGTAGTGTGAGGAATGACCATCCATTAAGAGAGGAGCATAACACCAGTCTTGGAAGAGAGCTGTATCAATCCACCCTTTGTTGAACAAACCATAGTAAGTGTTGGGTACCTCAGTGTTGCGGATTTAGTTTTTTCCGGTCGAAGATCAGTCCCCCCCCCCCCGCAGCATTGACACAAGATAAAATAGTTATTTGAGCCTTTGTGGAATTTGTCACACATGATGGGTTCTTGGCGCCTTTTTCAGTTACTGCCTTTGGTGCTAAAGGTCTCATCACAATTAAAGATGTGCTTAGCCAAAAGGGAAAAGTAGCAATCCAGAGAAGATCTGTCCATGGCCATAGCTCTGACCAGGGAGAGTGGCACAGAATGTGATATTTAGACGAAAACGTTGCCACCAGCCATTTTGTTGATGTTTTTCGTATCAATGTACTGCTGTACAATACTCATAACTTGTTCTTGGATAGCCGATCTGTCTTACACCCAAGTTGCAAAGTTCTTCTTCTTCTTGAATATGTTGCATGGTCATAGAGTGTAGTCTTCGGAACTCCATGTAATTCAGAAGCCTTTCGCAAACTACACGACCCACGCTTTAGCCAGGTTTTCAGATCCTCTCCAGATCCTCTCCAATTGTGGGGTGGACACATAGTTTCACTACACGAAACTTGTTGCTTATCCCGAACATCTCGTGCATATGCCGTACGTTGTTGTAGATTTCGCTCATGAAACACAGCCTAAAGAATTATATAAACTTTGAACTTTGAACCCACGTTTGTGCAATTATAATTATTATCAAGAAATAATTATAAGGGTGCATTCCTATTTTCAAAGAAATACCGCAGCAAGTACAGAACACAATATTATTGATATTGTCATCAAACTGTAAACCAAAGAGAAGTAGATATTTTTTTTTGGTACAGGCATATCTTCGAAAGTAAAAGTGATATGACTGAAAGTTCAACTATTGGCGCTTCCATTGGACCACCACCTGTTACATCACATGACATCATCAGTATAAAATGGCTGTCTGAAGATGTGTACTTCCGAAAATATGTTAGAAATTTGTTGTGCATGTACCTGAGTATATTGCTCATCTTTTGAGCTTCAACGGAAGTCTGGGCTACTAGTAAGTTCTGAGAAATACTGCATTTTGTTGTTTTTTGGTGGCAAATATGTTAGGAATACAACTTTCGATTTTATATTAGTTAAGGTCTGATTTTTGAGCAGCAATAGTGTACTTTCTTTTCATCTGTACTAACTTACAGGAGTTAGGCTAGCCTCTTCTTTGCTAGAGCGGCCCATCTTGTCAAGCGATTTGGCTACGTAGTAAGCTCAATTGACACGCCCCTGTGACACGGAATGCCCAGCACCAACTGTGTATTTGCAGGTAGACGACCTTTGGATGTAGCAAATAACAACAAGATGATTTGTGACATCACAAATCAATGAATATCATTGCATACGTCGTTGACAAGAAGGGCCGCTCTAGCAAAGAAGATACTTGTTTAGCTCCTGTAAGTTAGTGCAAATGAATTTTACACTATTGTAGTACATCCTTCTGACCTTAACTAGCATAAAATCAAAGTTGTATTCGTAACATATTTGCCACCAAAAAACAACAAAATGCAGTATTTCTCAGAACTCCGTTGAAGCTCAAAAGATGAGCAATATACTCAGGTACATACACAACAAATTTCAGATCTTAACTCAAACAAATAAGCTACTTCTATTCCTAACATATTTTTGGAGGTACACATCTTCAGACAGCCATTTCATAGTGATGATGTCATATGATGTAACAGGTGGTGGTCCAATGGAAGCGCCAAAAGTTGAACTTTCAGTACCTGCACTCTAATAGATCATATCACTTTTACTTCAGAAGATAAAGATATGCCACAAAATGTGAAAAAAATAAAATAAAATAAATCTAGTCTAAACAACAATTAATTCCAAACCAGAGCTAGATTTTATACTGTAGAGCAGAGAGGATAACGCATGTGTTTCATTCGAACACCCACCTATTTTCGTGTCGTGTCTAGCGTGTCTAGCTGCAACGATCTCTGTGATATCCAACGCTACTGCAAGTTAACCGACCCAATAGTAAGTCGTCTGGTATAGTTAGCCTGGCATATTGATCAGTCACTTAGCATAGGTTGTGGTCGATATATGAAGACGGTCTCAACAGAAAGTAACTCTGTGCCGCAGGAATCAATTGTCCACTCGTCAAGGTTCACACTCAATCCAAAACTGAACCCTCGGCATTACCATCATGTACTTATCCCCTTTGCCAAAACACCACTCTGGAATTCCCTACCAAGCTCTGCAAGTAGATTACTTAGTTTAAAGCTCATGTGCGGGACTGTTTCAATTAATTACTTACTAGCTTGCCCGTTTTGTGTCTGTTAATTAATTTGTATGTCCTCATTAAATTTTATGGGTTAGGGTTAGGGTTAGGGTTGGAAACTTTTCTCATTTAAGAAGTTTAGGCCCACATTTAATAGAGCTCTCAAAGTGAATCCTTTATCCTTCAGTGCATCCACAAATTCAGTGCATCCACAAACCGAGTAAGTTCAACGTCAGAGATGTATACTGGTGAAATGTAGCAAATAGCTCCATTTGGGGTACAAGCATACAACAACCAAAAACTTTACGGTGTTATGGTGCTTCGGTGTTATGGTGCATCATGTGGATGACTGCATGGCCAAATCTGATGGGGTCTGGATATATTGGCATATGTTGTAGCACGAAATGCTTCCCATGACTTAGACCCCCAGTATGTAAGCTCATTGACAACCGGTTCCAAAAACTCAACAAATCCAGTGTAAAAAGAAATCAACGTATCACTATCTTCAATATCTTCAATATTAGAATGCTCACTTTCAAGTAGCTCCATCTTGGCCAATCGGCGGGGTTTCGATGAAGATCTACTAGGCCCAGGAGTAGAGTGTGACCTACTACTACCTCGAACGTATTTGTCCTCTCCTCTCCTCTAGACTTAGCCCTTGCCCCAGGAGATGTTTACCTACATAGATTTGTGAGCAAGTTTACTAGGCTCTAGCTAATCACTTACCTATCTCCATCAAGGAAGCAAACTCTGTTGCTGGGCTTGCCTCTAGGACTGGTGTCTGGCTCTCTAGGAAACCGGTGGAACTTCGGTCATCTCTGTCCAGGCATATCTCTAGCTAGCTCTGCCACCGGCACCACTCGCCTTCTAATTCCAATAGATTCAGAATTTCTTTTTCTTTCAGCTGCTATTCGTCTAAAACAGGTCAAAGCATCCGCCTCGATCCCAGGCCGCTCTTCCTCGAAGAGAGGGCCTGGTATCAACTGTAATCCCCAGAATCTCGGGACTCCGGATATCAGCTCATTAACTATTTCACTGATCTGATATACTACACACAAAACCATGTGGATAGCTCTCCTATTGTGGGGGGCGTGCCGGTAGGCATAAATCATCTGCTGCCATTGCCTGAAAATATATCTAATGGCCTTAGAATATACTGGCCTTATTTTTCCCCTCCATTAATTTTAGGATGCCTGACAGCTCTAGCAGGATCTTTCCCATACATACGACCTCCAGCACTGGTCCCATGAGGTAAATATAGTAGACACATTACTCCTACTCATGGGACAAAAAAGGTGGTGAGTGGGTGGGTGGGATTTCCGAGAACCGAGGCCATGCACTTTACAGTTATCTAAACAGCTTGAGAGTGAAGCCTGGCAACTGCTCGCTACTGTTACCAGTACCCCGTTTCCTAGCTACCCTTGTACCCCTTCGTTGATAACACAGTGATACTGCTTTTTTATCCGAAGCCGTTCCCTACCTAGTTAACTATGTTTATACTTTCTAAGACACACAAAATCATGTGGATAGCTCCATGTGGCACCGGTGGTCATCTGCAGATTCTGTCATAGCATCACTTACATTGCCTGAAAATATATCTAATGGCCTAGAATATACTGGCCCTATTTTTCCCCTCCCCATCCATATTCCTCTAGTATATACACCTCACTACTCAGTCATCATTATAGGTTAACAATGACAATATGCAGTGATGCTGAATACTTCCACTGCCAGGTGTCTGTCTCTCCATTCATGAAGAGTGCATGAGAGTCCCTCCTTCTATCAACCTTGATGACATCGCTGCCCTTTTAGTGCCGGGTTCTATACAGGTTCTATACAGTAAGCCTGGAACGTATTATCTAGCTGCTTTCACCATTTTGCAAAAATTTTACTGTTAAACCGACCCTACTACACACTCCCAGTCTGCGTATTCCCAGTGGCCAGTCTATAGTGGGTCCTCAAAATCATTGTGCACACCGTAGGATAAGCCGTTAAGATACATGTACACATAAGTATACATTATTTCCATCTCTACTTATCCTAAGGACAAACATCTCGGTACTACTCGACAGGAGCCTCCTGATGTGCCTGGCGAAAATCAGATAAGCGATCTTGTGACCATAATTATAAAAAGCGTCTTTACACGCACAACTCTTGGTGACTTGTATACTCTATGCCAGTTGACACCATTCGTCCTCGTAGAATGCCACACAGCTCGGACGTACTGTGGTGGGGACCAACTTGCTTAGAGAGCCAACATTTTTATACCGTTCCAACCAACACGAAACGCTCCAGCATTCAATTGGTTTATACTTATTGACGCCGGCACTTTGGTCAAGCTGTTGCTGTGTGCTGCAGCTTCCCATTCCCAACCATGGCCAGACGTGCAATGATTTCCTCTACTCCGTATACTAGTTGAACACACTGTTTACATGAAGTATTTGTTTTCTCACTGCTCTCCTTTCAACAGGTGATGGAATAATTTATGCTTCATTTTCCTGTATGGCTAGTGTCTAACAAAGCTCCTAACTAAGCTGCTCTGGAATTTTCCCACTATATGAACACATTGTTCTTATAATCATTTTATCTGATTTCATACTGGGTTATTTTTGATGGTTTAATGATGTGTGTGTCATACTGAACCAAGCAAATTTGATCGCATAAATTTTCCTGAGGCTTACAAACTTGGGAAAAAATGAGCAAAAATAATCTAGTAGTACGTCACAAATATCACGTGATATTCTTTTCCTCTAGAAGAAAGAGCCGACTTAAATAAGCTTAATAAGGGAGTCCCAGGTACTAAGTTTTTTTGTGGAAGCATGTGGAAGCCAGTATTATAAACGTTTTAATTACTGACTGCGATATATTTTCTCTTAGATGTATAGGTACTAGGTAGTTGTATGCGTAGTATGCGTAGTTGTATGCGTAGTATGTGTAGTTGTATACGTTGAACAATGAAGTAAGCAATAAAGTAGGTTGTCCCTGTCAACCATAATATTTGGTAGAGACGAATAAGGATTAGCTGTGAGTCCAACTTGGCGTGTTGATCCGTCTCTCAGTTATGGTTGAACTCTACCTGGATTGTTAGCTGTAAACCCAGAGTGTGTGTTGACTATTCAGGTAGCGGTACCCTTAGAACGTGCATACAACCTAGCTCACTCAGTATAATAGTATCGTCATTATAAATAACAATATTTTGGCCTATATTCCCAAGTCCAGAGTCATCTGTGTGGCCATCACTATAGTCGATGTATGGCAGAGGCCTGAACGTGGAGGCCTGAACGCAGACTGCCATGAAATGCCATGAAAGTGCTGGTGAAGAATTTAAATTTGTGGACAATAATATATGTGACAGGGCCTAACACAGGTATACCCGAGTTTATTTTTATTGTTGAATCGGATAAATCGGATAAAGTCTCTAAGCTGATACCCTCCTAGCTATTTTCTATCCGGAGATATGTTCGAGGGAACGCTACGAAGTATTGCAACGTCTTGAGATGACGCTCAAACGTCATGAATTAATTGAAGTTCAATTATTGATTTCCGGGCACTTCCATATACTCACAAAGCATAAAGTTAGAGGGATAGGTGATGATTTTACATTGAATCTGCAGTGGAGCCTCGAAAAATATCCGCGTTACGAGGCTGTGTTTCCTTGAGACATCAGGCCTAGTACGTGTAGTACTTAGTACTTGCTAATGTCTGACCACACCGAGACTTTCCAATAAAGTTATATGTTCCCAAGGCGAGCTATTGGAACATATAACATGTAAGCGTGCTCTATGGTATAGACCTTGAAATATAAGTGAGTTGCACGGACTAAGCACACTCAGTGTTGTTAAGGATGGCTCAATTAATTATTGGGATTTATTGCGGATTTCTTTTATATGTGATTATATCTTTTGGATGGTTACATATAAACTGATGAAACTTTGCAATAATGTAGTCTTATAATGAAGGATAATGAAGGAACATGTTGAATGTGTTTTTAAAGTCATGTGACGTGGAGCTACAGTGAAATATACAACTTTACAATTTCCGGAATACAAACAAGTGCAGCCACACCCCCAAATTTTTTTTTTGTGAATTTTTTGTGAAGTGCAACTCAGTTACCATTTTTATGGTGCCCCATGATGTCTATCATTTTCGGTGAAGCGGAAAATTGAAATACGCATATTTAAGTAGAGGGCATTAAATAGAAAATGCGACAGTTTTCCTGATTTCTGTGCACCTGTAAATGATACGCATAAAATTGAAATACGCATATTCAAGTAGAGGGCATTAAATAGAAAATGCGACAGTTTCTGTGCACCTGTAAATGATGGGTGTGGCTACACTTGTTTCTAATCCTCCTTTTTTATCTTCTTAATCACACTGTAACGACATCGCTGAAGGTCACATGACCTCCAAACATTTTATCCAAACATTTTAAGCGTGTACATTTCGTACAAAACTACATTCCTACTAAATTTCATCCATTAATATATCACAATCACAAAGATATGATGCCCTGTGCACCATGTGGCTGAGCCATCCTTAACACCAGTGAGCAGTTACCTGTAGTTTATTATGCACTGAGTGTAGAAATAGATATTGTAAACCGCAGCGTAGCGCGGTTACTCGAGATACAAACCGTTTCCTATCCCTCTAACTCTTTAATCTATGGTTAGATGAAGGCTAGGCATTCTAGGACTCTGCTATGTAGATTGGCATCTATCTTCGAAGAAATAAAAAAGACAAAGACTCCAATGGTAAGTCTTGTTATCAGCTTGTACTTACTTTCTGTGTCATGTATCAGTCTTATAATAGAGCCTACAAAAAGTGTCTCTGTTCTTCATAAAGTTTAAAGGAAGCCTGTCTGATCTGACTTATTATTAGCCTTACAAGAAGCTTTCCTCCTTTTATTGGTATCACTGCCATTGTGCTTAGTATGAGTGATCACATCTTGGAGAGCCCTGTGAAATTTATATGGATGGTTCTCCCAGGTCCTGAGAAACAATAGTCTAGAATGTAAGTGACATTGATATTGTGTCTTTGTGTCTATCTTAACTTACTTACTACTTATCTGTAGGAGGAGACAAGTGGCACGGGATACATACATCTAGAGTGGATGCTAAATTATGTTTGTTAAGAAGTGGAGCTCCTCTTGATGATTGTAAATACTGGGCTGATGCCTGTACAAGTTGTAATCTTTTTTTGTTAAAAATAATTAAGGAAATTCCCCAGGGAATTTCCCCTCACGTAGACAGTAAATTTCATTGTAAAAAATGAACTTTTGGTGAGTTTCTTCGTTTAAAGCTTCGTAGAGAGCCAAATTTTTACAGAGGAAGGGCTAAAGTTAGCCATGTTTTTCATTTCTACTAAATTGGCCTATAGCCGCGTTAAGGGGGGGCCCATGGGAGTGCTCACATATGGGAGTGCATGGAGTGCTACATTCAGCAAAGATCCTTTCATCCATTTACACAATTTGTGTACAGTGATGCTGAGCAACCGTCAGAAGATTGGGTTGATGATCTGGCGAACTCAGATGTGGACGATGAACTTTAAAGTAATAGGGCCCTTGCAACATGCCATATATTGGCACTGCTATTCCTTTGATCTCAAAAAGCAACATTATTAACCCGTCGGGTGAAGTGAAGTGAAGTCTCTATCGGGTTTCCAGAGCAATAAAATAGAATGCGCATACAACAAGGAATAAAATGGTGCGTTGCCATAGCAACCACAGTTATTACGCCCACCCGTTTTTATCATTTTAAATGCTCGGCCAGCGGTGAGATAAAATCCAAAATTTTTTTTTTTTATGGATCAGCCGCCTTGACTAAGCTTGATTTTCACATGTAACAGTGCTAAGATATATCAATTTAAATACGTACATATCGGTGAACGATCATGAAATTTACAAGGTCATATAAAGACTATGCTAATTCTATTTTAGCTATACTATACTTACACTACTGATATTCTAGGATATTCTAGCTATACTATACAGTGACCCCTCCCCTGGTCTTTCACCGTCCTGGTCCATAGCGCCTAGGTTCATGTCATGCATGTCCTCAGTCGTTCATCAGCGTCTGGCATAAAGCTGGTAGCCTTTGGGAGGTATCCTACTATCCCCTCTCCTTCATAGGCACTGTCATTACTAGAGGAGACATCGCCATTGCTGTCCTCAAGCTGTTCAAGCACATCGGCACAAGTAAACAACCTCGTGCGGTAAGATGCTAATGAAATTTTAACATAGTAACGTGGCTTGGAAAATTCTAGACTGAATTGCACGTGATTCTACAGCTCTTCCTCTATACAGGATGTGCGTAGTTCGAGCTACTTCCTAAGTATCGCAGAAAAAAAAAATCACTTAATGCGGGCCACGATCGTGGCCCGTGGCGGTTAAAGGGTTAACTTTTTTTTATAATTACGCACTGAAAGTCTTTGTACAGAAAACCCGGTGGGTTGGGGAATTGTCCACGCACCTCCTGGAAAGCAAAAATGGATTGTACCTGCACTGTAAGTTTCATATAACTAGCACACAATCAGGCATTATGTTGTCATGTACGTTGTCATGTACTGTAGTTTTATACTCTAAGTCTTTTATACTCTAAGTACGCTGGATGTCCCCAATAGGGTCCAGAACTTCTTTGTCATGTTCCCCAAATCTGCTCCTATCAACCAGCCAGGGAATGTAGCTACAGCACAGGGTGAGAGGTGACAAAACGGACGTCTCCCCCCAGTGCTGGAAGTTCACTAAGTGGTAGATAAGTTAATTTATTCGTACATCACTTGCTAAGTGTTTCCGTCCACCTATAAAAAGATAAGTTACGTTTGTAACCAGGTGATAATTATATTAAAATGACAAGGAAATTTGTTATAATGAGATTCATACACAAGGCGTCATCGCATTGGAATGTTTATCACGTGCGTGGGTGGGAAACGTCTGCAATTACTAGTGGGAGTGGAGCTTCGGTCACATGACACTGTACTTAACTTACTGAAGTTGACCGTAGCTAGTTGATCGAGCTGATTTGTTGTAGGCTACCTAGTAGCTATTATAAAGGCCTTAACTAAGACTATTAGATAGTAGAGAACTTGTTTCTTGCTGCGCAAGACAGAGTGCAGCCAAACAAGAAAGTTAGGAGGAGATCTCAGGGGTAAATCTTAGCATGTTGTTTGTGTAGACCATGATTACCTATGAATCTGCTTTTGCGCAGCTGGATTTCATCAGTATATGATATGTACATCAGGATTCCAGGAAAAGATAGGATCTAACTAAGCTGGAACAAATCCTCTTTTTATAATGTAGTATGTTAATTGGTCACATGATGATCACATGATCTTTATTTTCATTTAAGGATACTTAAATTATTATGACAAAACAATATGTGCAATTCCTATGTTTAATATTGAATACTTTTTGATGTATGTGACATTGGCTAATCTGGACGTGCCTTAATACTGTGTGTGCCCCTTTTTGTGCGTGCGTGTGTGTGTGTGTGTGTGCGTGTGTGTGTGTGCCTGCTATGTGTGTGGTGTGTGTGAGTGTGTGTGCCCCCTGTGTGTGCCCCCCGTGTGTGCCTGTGTGTGT